>NC_142947.1:3739557-3759561 GCF_046866305.1 Octopus bimaculoides
TTCAATTTCACATTTCGTATGTCGTTATTCTTGAAGACAGAGAAAGAGGTTGGTGATAGCGAATCGAGAAAATTATCATTTGTGTGTGAATGTATAGGGAAATGTCTGCTTTCATTCAAAAGAAAATATACTCTGTCAATGTAAATTATATATTCCTTTCCTGTGTACAGATTAATATGCCATGCTATTTCCAATTAAAATACTCGAGTATTTGAATTGCATTAATTTGAATATAGCCAAGCAATAAATTACACAAATTTTGTGTTATGAAAATGAGAACAAGCTTTGTTAAAATTTTAAATCAAATTACTCACTTGTTTCGTGGAATGCTGTATTCAAGATATTTAAATTATTGATATGAATATTAGATATGTTAACAGATTATTTAATATGCTTATGAACGTAACTGGATATGAAAATGAAATGTTTTATATTGAGATGATCGTAATAAGTCATGTCTTTACAATACCTGAGTTTTGGCTTTATTAATTTAATAGACAATAAAATACACATATTCACATCTCTGGATTGCAATGAGCAACCAACGGTAGAATGCAGCTAAACCACCACAGCAATTTGTCATATTAAATATGATGGAATGTAATTAAGAAAATGATATTATGAAGATACGACATACACATGATAAACTAAATATGAGGTTAAGTATCGACATATAACACGCTGCAACATGCTGTCATCCGAACATGTTGACCACACACAGTGTATTCTACATCAGCCATTGTGATCCGAGCCTGTGAGAGCTGTATAAACATGTTCCACCGAAGTTCAAACCAATCCTGTTCACGCATCTCTAATTCACAACCTAATTCTCCTAATTAAAAATATGTTGTAGAGACGGATGTGGGAAGAGTGAGCTTCTGCAGACTGTCAGGTCAGGAATTTTTTTTGCATGGGATTTCTCTAAAGAGCAGAATGTGTGAAAGTCAAAGAGACATACTTCAAAATGAGGACAAAAATAAAATGGCGTGGGATGACAGCTACAGGACTTAATTGCACAGCCGCACTCAAACTAAATACAAATATATTCAACATATAGGAGTGTATATATATATGTATGTGTGTGTGTGTGTGTGTGTGTGTGTGTGTGTGTGTGTGTGTGTGTGTGTGTGTGTGTGTGTGTGCGTATAAGTTTGTGTGCATGTATGCATATATACTCATGAACAGTATTATATTTTCATTGTGGCAATTAGTGTCTGGAAAATATGACTAGTAACAAAACTCTTGCTATTATAATATATAGAAAACTTACTTGGAAAGATTTTCATGTTAAAGTAATATAAAAACACGTCCGATTCACTGGAGACATCATTTTTTTCTAAACTAATAGCAAAGACATCAATGCGCCAGCAATGATCATATATATATATATATATATATATATATATATATATATATATGCGTGATTATATTTACGCATATATTCAATATTTGTACGTATGTGCATATATGTCTTTGTTTATTAACATACGAACATCTTCATATACACATTCAACTTTCCATAATTCACAGTCACGTACATGTTTAACTCAACAACACAAATACCTGCGGCACACACACACACACACACACACACACACTATTAGACACATTACTTAGGTACAAAACAGTGAAAAAAGTGAAATCATATCTACGTATGTACAGACGTGAGTTTATATATAACTGTGGACGACTTCATGTCTGTTTTACGGGTTTCGTATGTACGAATGCGGACGCTTGTATAGGAAAGTAACGTAAATAAATGGAACCAGCTGAGGATTTGTATTGCTTGCGGTTACGCTTAATATTTTCATCTGAAAAGTAGCCTACTACATCCAATTAGTTCACTACAAGACTGATAAACACAACAGTAAGATTATAATAATATATATGTGTGTGTGTGCACCAAAAGATAAGGGTATTAAACTTATGTAACTTAATAAGAAATAATCGGCAGATCGTACTAATGAGGTCACTTAAAATATAATTGATTGCTTCTCCAAATAAAGATCATTTTTTTCTCTTGACCTGTACATGTCTGCATCACTATTCTCTTATCTATGAAGGTTTTTGGAAATTACTACGTATATATATATATATATATATATATATATATAGAGAGAGAGAGAGAGAGAGAGAGAGAGGGAGAGAGAGAGAGAGAGAGAGAGAGAGAAAGAGAGAGAGAGAAAGAGAAAAAGAGAGAAAGAAAGAGAGAAAGACAGACAGACAGACGGTCAATCGGATTGTGATGATATACCGAAACTGAATGTTAGACAGTTAAGAGATGGAGAGCCGGCATCAAACATTTATTCGTAAAACTACCCAGTCAAGTAAAGTTGTTGCCCTTATTGCATTACGTTTTTAACAATTTTAGCGGGCAACTCCCCACTCCCTGTATATTAGTTATGCTCTATTTTCATTTCCTTCATCCAAACAAAGCTTGCACTGATGGAGATAGACAACGTTTTGAGGAAGTCGTTCTTCGGTTTCGAAAAAGTAATTTCCTGTACCCATAGTCGTTACCACGCCGGGCAAAATACTTCGCGGCATTTAGTCTGTCTTTACATTCTGAGTTCAAATTCCACCGGGTTTGCCGTTACCTTTCATCCTTTCGAGGTCGATAAGTTAAGGACCAGTTCAGTACAGAGGTCGATTTAATCGACTTACCCCCTCACCAAAAATTTCAGTTCTTGTGCCAATAGTAGAAAGGCTTATTATTATTATTATAGTTGTTGTTATTATTATCGTGGCGAGCTGACAGAACTGTTAGCACACCGCGTGATGTTCTTAGTGGTATTTCACCTGCGCTACGATCTGATTTCAAAATCCGCCCAGGTGAACTTTACCTTTCATCCTTTCGGAATCGATACATTAAATATCATTGAAAAACTGGGGCGATGTAGTCGACCAGTCCTTTCATCCAAATCTTAGGGCCTTGTACTTATCATAGAAAGAATTATTGTTATTATTATAAAGGCGGAAAGCTGGGCAAAATACTTAGCGGCATTTCTTTCGTATTTACGCTCAGAGTTCAAATTCCGCGGAGATCGACTTTGCATTTAATCCTTTCGCCGTCTCGTAAATACCAGAGAAAACTGGAGTCGACTTAGTCAACTTATCCTCTCCCCCGAAATTGCTGGCTTCGTGCAAAAATTTCAATCCATTATTTTGAAATATTGTCTAACTTAATAAACAATACAACGATATCTTTATAAAACTACTCATATAAGTATTCGCGGAAATTTTGCCGCTTTTATCTAGAGGACAACTGATTATATACACACACAGAGTCACAATTGGACACACCAATTAAAAATATCGTTTTAAATTATAGTTCTGACGTTTTGAGCTGTAAAATTTGGTGCATATTACGTTTGTGTTAGACTCTTCAGACCGAGAATTTATTTTACTATACAAGAAATCAATATACAAAACACTTCAGTATTTGCTCGGAGGCGGCTCAATTCATTTAGTTCACTTATCTATTGATGAACGCATATTGTCAACTCTATCGTCTCTTGTCTATGAAATCTGACGCTTGGTTCCAATTCCAATAACCTGTGTGTGGGGGGGGGGTGATTGTAAGTGTAGAATGTGTGTAGATATGATTTGAGTGCGTATATTATTGTAGAGTGATTGTAATATGTAGCTATTTACAGTGTATAGTTTTTACAGATAATGTATGTATATATCTGTATATTGATATGTATTTATAAGTGCATATATATATATATATATATATATATATATATATATATATATATATATATGCATACATGCTATTTTGTTTTCAATTTGCAATATTGTGTATAGTGATGTAATATCAAGGGAAAGGAATATTTTCTCAAGAACTGATATCAACTACTTAAACTTGCATAGAATATTTAATAGCTCTAAATATATATTTCGAAAGAGAACGATATCAGACTGTTCATTTTTCGACTGTGTCGGCAAAAGCAAAATACATGGAATGCGCATTACACATCTATGCTTACTTACATAAACACGCAGCACCAAATAAATACTTAGCAGCTGCTTTGCTTCAGAAGTGCTGAGTGTACCTCAGGTGACCTTTTTGTAAACAAGTAAACTGTTTTTCTGTGTATTTCACGGAGCTCTATGAAGATATGTCATCAGGAAGTTTTATTTTGCCGTTTTCATAACAAACTGAAGGAAGACAGACTCATCTTCAATAAAATAGTATAATGGAAAAGACAGCAAAAAATAAAAGAGACAAATGAAAACATATAAACGTGAAGCATACAAGATATCAGGTAGCCAATAAATGTAAACGTGCTTTGCTTTACACAGTACACCATCAGACTTATAACCGAATATAATTATAACTTTATATATATATATATATATATATATATATATATATATATATATATATATTTATATCAACGGAGTGTGATGTAAGAAACATCGGTGGCAAATCGAAATGACTTATTCATACCCACCGAAAAATCAGACTAAATTATCTGAACCTAAGTAAATATTCACAATTTGTCCAATTTGCTGTATGTTATATTTACTCATGTTCAAACAAACAATTTATAAAAATGGATACGAATGAAGTCTGAAACTATATTGAATTAAGAAACAAAAAACATTTGAAGACAAACAACTAGCTGTTAATTTATGCATTATATAAGCTCAGTGTAACTTTTGGAATTTGTACTTGGTGAAAGCGAACAGCGTAACTATATTTTCAATTTGTATGTTTAATAGTAGGCACTGCTTCTGACGGACAGGCTCTTTTTACGTCGAATATTTATTAACTTGAAAATTTATTTTCTTCCGTGTTTGTTTCTTGTCTTTAACCTCTGTACATTCGGTTTAAAAGAGAGCTCAAAGAGCACAACCTGTATTAAAAAGTTACTACTACTACAACTACTACTACTAGTAATAATAATAATAATAATAATAATAATAATAATAATAATAATAAATAGGTTAAGCAGTTGTGGTAGTACCAATAATTGTCGGAGCTCTGGGAACAGTGAGTAAACACTTTGAGAAGTACTTGGAACAAATAGGGGCTGCTGCAATAAGGGCGGAGCACTTGCAGAAAACAGCAGTGCTTGGAACCGCTCGAATACTCCACAAGAGGCTCGAAAAATAAGGGGTGTTACCTTAGTTTACTGGTAGTGAATATCTGACACCATCAAGCTGGAGCATCTCCTGGAAGGGTTTTAGTCGAACAAATTGATACCAGGATTTATTTCTTATGCCTAGTAATTGTTCCTTTGGCCATTGTGCCGAACCACTAAATTACGGGGAGCTAAATACACCAAAGCCGGTTGTCGTGCGGTGGCAGTATATATATATATATATATATATATATATATATATATATATATATGACGGGCTTGTCTATTTTCCTCCTACAGAATGCAAGGGTATGGACGGCCCGAGCCTGTTGCAGAAGACACTAACATAAGGTGGTTTGCAATGGGAGTGAACCCGGAACCGTGTGCTTGAGAAGCAAGTTTTTAATCACACAACCACAACTGCTCATACATATATATATATATATATATATATATATATATATATATATATATATATATAGAACGAGAGAAAGTGAGAGAAAAGGGAGAGAGAGGTGAACATACATACATAAAGCTATATGTGTAGGGTGAGGTCGTGTTTCATACTCTACATGTTAATCTAATTCTTACTATTTTATCAAAATATATATAAATTTCGGAACACAGGCTTGAAAAGGAAAATACACAATAAAATGAATGGAGTAATAAAATACATTTTAAATATCTATGAAATAAATACTGTATTTATAATATTGCAATAATACAAAGATTTTAACGAACACGATATGATCATTGGCGCCAAACTGCAGCAATACGTGTCCAGAGACAGTTCACCGAGATTGTTGTATATGTGTTGGGAGTTTAGGAAATAAATATAATAAGGTAGACTACAATTATATAACACTCACTCCGTAGCCAACAGAAGTTGTCATTGAAACTATTCTAGTTAGAATGTTAGTTTTATTCGTACTTATGTATGTACATATATATATATATACGTCTCAATGTTATATACTTGCATCTGAAGTCCGATATTTTGAGAATCACTGAGCGTGTATACACGGACAATAGAATGATAGAAAATGAAATATATGTCACATTTTATTTAGAATTTTGCCCCATTTATCATCTGACAGATAATTTAGTTCGAACGATTTTTGTTATTATTGTAGGAATAAAATGAATTTCAAACAAGATTTAAAAAACAGTGTGATCAATAATGTAAATAGTCATGTCCGTGTGATTGCGTCTGTATGAGTTTAGCTGTACCAAATACAATATATGTATGTATATATATATATATATATATGTATGTATGTATATATATATATGTATGTACGTCTAGGATTTCGCAGCAGTACCTGGCAGCGGTCTCATGTGTCTTATTGTGCAGGTTTTTTATTCTAAGTTTCTGAAAGAACCTACTCTTTTGAAGAGAACATCACCGTTCCTTCACCTTTGAAATGTCAGTCGTTCTATTTTTGTTATGTCTTGGACATTAAGGCAATAATTCCGTCACTATTAACCGCCTTTCCATAGAGAGAAATTGTGATTATTTGGTCATATATAATATATGGTATAACATGACATCGCTGTAACAAAATACCTATATAATTTCAGGAAAACAGCTATCAAGACATTCACTTATATTTTTTTACTCTTGCTGAAGTTACCGAATGTTTCTTTTGACATTTCGAGAAAGAAATGTCTCCCATTGAGCTTTCAAGAAGCGATTATAAATTTACAGACCAATCGCTAGTGAGAAACACCACCAGAACACGACTTAGTGTATAGCTGAGACAATGCTCTAGACATTTAACTAGCTTGACCTTATATTCTTGGTGACTGAATTTGATAAATGTCGAAAAATGTTAAAAAGAAAGCCGCTTGGTTTCAGCGACACGGCTCAAGAACCTCTTATCAAAAACTAACGTGAACACAAATACGTACATGTGCACACACACACACACACACACACACACACACACACGCACACACACACACGCACACACGCACACGCCACGAAGCAAAATGTTTATTGCATCGATAAACATATCTACTTGTTTTCTTTTTCTTTTGATTTTTACAGAATTGTTTTTTTTAACGTTATTTTCTTTTCTTTGGTTTTGTTTTTTGTACATTTAATAAATCAGACTTTCAAAGAATTCACAGTGAAATTGATTTTGTTAGCCAACATAACATAAAAAAAATTATTTTACGTCGACCATTAGATGTCTTTGATATATTTTATAAAATATGACCCAATATATATGAGTGTGTGTATGTGAGTGTATGCGTACGTGTGCTACATATAGTCATTACAATATATACGTTTACATATATGTAGGCATTTGTGTGCGTTCGAATATGTTTATAAATACATCATCGCATTAAGTATGCTTATGAGTAAATGCTTGAATATAAGTATTACTATATATATATATATATATATATATATATATATATATATATATATATATATATATATACATGCATACATAAATATATACATATATATATATATACATGCATACATAAATATATACATATATATATATATATATATTATATATATATATATATATATATATATATATATAAATCTATGTGTATGCATGCATAAGTATATATGCATATTTCTATATGCATCCATGCACACACATACATATTATGTGTGTGTGTGTCTATGTATGTATGTATGTATGTATGTACACACTTCATATCTACTCACAGACAAGTATTTTATTGGAACTATCTAACTGCTGAATGTATGCTTCGTGGAGTAAATATCTTGCAAATCTTCTTCCTCATAGCGCTGCCTCATAAAAACCGAAGTTATATATATATATATAATCGTTCAAAACATTTAACAGGAAACTTTGAATACACTACATGAAGAGAGAATATTTGAATAGGGTACACTGAACATGAATGCATAAGTAATAAATATCTGAAAACCCAATATCTTTATTGTACGGAAGTATTAACATATCGTAACGTGTGCTGGTCTCAATGAAAAGGAACAGAAGAGAAACACCAACTGCAAGAGTAGGAATGTTGCAGGTTCCTCTCTATGTATGATCTCAAGTGTGTAGTAAAATATTTTAGTAGTTGTGTTAGAGTAATACACAAACCGCGGTCTCTTTGTGAGCACCTAAACACACACATAGAGCTTCATATATATACATACATATATATATATAACGTGTTTCTTTCTTTATATACTTGTGTGTATATATTTATATGAATATATTCATATATATGTGTATGTATGTGGGTGGGCGTGTGTGCATATTTCCCTACACACATGTGCTTCTGTGTATGTATTCATCTCTCACTCTCTATGTGTGCGTATGTATGTAAATACGCATACACCAAACAGACAGATGCACAAAACTCGTGCGCGTACAGGCACATGCGTCTTGACATGTAGACATTGATAGGTGAATTGATAGATAGAGAGAGGGATATAAGGAGAGAGAAGGAGAGAGAGGGAGAGAGAGAGACCATCATGCGCACCTTCTCATACGCAATCGTAACACAAACACTTATACATGTAGATTTTACCACCACAGCATATTATCTCTGATTAATGTACGATCATATTATTATTATTATTATTATTATTATATCGATTATTTCAACGAACAAACGAACCAATTTAGTAACATAACATACAGATTTTCAAAGAAGTGTGGATTTTATTGAAGAGTGGTATAGCTGGTTACGTTTCTAAAATTTATTATTATTATCATTGCTATTATTATTATCATTATTATTATTATTACTATTATTATACATATTTGTTTCCTTTTTTGTATTGTAAATTCAAATTGCGCTAGTTTTGGATATATATTTTTTATTGCCTAGTAACAGTATTATCAATAATGAGTGAGGTAATAGCACTCATCCATCGATTAGTACAAGTACCTTTAACTTTGCGTACGAAAAACGTGTTGTGCCAATTCGTTTTGCTCGTCTTTTAACCAAGTACTCTTCTTGATTAACAGTCCTTCAGATCTCAAATGCTACTGTTATTCGTTGGAGAGGGTGAATGTTGTAAAGACGTCTGCTTCATAACGAGTAATCTAAGATAAATAATATCATGAATATTGTAAATCACGTGGCGTACAAATTGCATTCCACACAACACTAAAATATAATGGAATTGGATCTCAGAAAGTAAAGAGTATAAGATTGACAGATCTATTTTTTCAGACACACTACCGATTCTGATTAGGCAAAATACCAGAGACGTTTGAAGGGCAGGTACTAGAGAACAACAGGGACTCGAATACTTGAGGTCGAATCCATTTTATCGGCCCTTGATGGAGACAAAAACATCGTCGACAAGGAAGGGACTTGATTTGTTGGAGAAATACCGCGAATCATTTGGTTCCACGCTATTACTATTTCTCCACTTCGCCACATTTATTAGCATATGAATATGATTATAGGAAGCTCCTCGGTAGCATCTCTCACTAGAGCCTGTCAGATCTTATTCGTTGATGTGTTGTTCTGTGTCAGAGCTTCAGCATGACGTTAATTATCTTTTACATAACTATCATTAATAATATACATGTGTATATGATATAGTCTATAGCGTTCGCCATTAATATGTAACGATGTATTCTAAGAAATTCTTAAACGCATTTCATGCGTGTTTTTGTAAATAAGATTGCTTGTCTGTCACTTTGGTGCCCAAAGTATAATTTTATTATGACCATCTGTGTATGCTGTCAATCATTGCTTTTGTATATATACATTCTAGCATAACGATATCGGACTGTGTTCCTGCTTGCGTACAAATTGTTCATATTCACAGTACACGCACCACCCCCGCTCACATATATATACATGTGCATAGACACTTGTACATATAGGTGTTGTTTCTATAATTCGATAAATCTATCGTTATGTACTCAGATATATCTATATACAATAAACAGTACTCTACTCAGGCATACGCAGCCACTGGCATGTACGTAAATAAAAAAACGCATATACTCGCACACACACACGCACACACACGAGAAATGAAAGGAACCAGTGAGCGTTCATTTCACAATATTGCAAGGAAATTTCTACAGAATACAAATGCACCGCTTCACTAAAAGACATTTCCCAAATGTGTGCTACCACAATTTATCTTTCACGAATATACGTTAATTACCACAATTTTCGCTTAATCTTTCTAAGTGCTTCTCCAATAATTCACGATCTGGACTTTGTTTTTCTTCGATATGTAATTTTATAAATATTACCTTGGTCACTACTTTCAAACCCGCCTTTGCAGTTACGATATTCGGTTTACAGTTTCGTTTCCACTATAAGGCTATTACATTCGACGAAATCTTGTCAGTCTTATTTAACTAGTGGAAACTGGAAGGTGTTAACTTAATATGAAGCCTGTAAGTCTTCTTATTTAAGAACAAGATATAAACCTTTGTTTGATATAATACCACCACATGATCCTTATTGGTCAGCAGATCGAGACAGGAGATTTTAATATTTTCAAAGAAAAGAAAATTGTCTCTTCAAATGCATTAAAAACGCGTTGTACAAGCTGACCAATAGAAACCTAAATTCTTACAAACAGCCTTTAAATTCTTTTACGCACACACATACACAACAAACCCTTCCCTCTCTCTCTCAACAATTGTCGAGACGGATGTATCCATCCGGCTCGACACTATTATATAAATGTATCCACCCGCCTCGACCACTAATATATAAATAATATGGAAGTGAGTGACATTGGTGTATAGAGAGAGACAAACAGACAGTCATGGACAGAGAGACACAGCGAAATCATATTTCCAACAACTCACACCTACTAATATCCAGAGACGCACGCATCGTAATTTGTTTCAAAAAGAAAAAAAAGTTTTAAACGGTGATGGCGGCAGCAATTATGAAACCTTTCCACTTTTGAAAATAATATTGAAATTATATTTTTACACGATTTCTTATCACACGGCGTTAATAGAAATGTAAACTATTAAAAGATTTTCATCCACTAAACATTCATGAGTGTATGTATTTTAATTATTCCTTATTGATATTTGTGTGTATGAGACACGTCTTGATTTTTGCAGATTGTTGACAATTTGATATTTCGGCGCTCATTTTCTATTTCAGATCATTTTACAGTGTTTTTTTTTTTTTTCTATTTTCTGAATCTAATCTAATCTCATTTTCAAGACACGTATTAGTATCATTATTATTATTCTTATTGATATTTTGTTATTTTATATGCGATGAAAAAAAACTAAAACTGATTTTTTTTTGTTATAATAATAATATTAATCCTTATTGCAAGTTGAAATGTGTGGGCTTCTTCACAATAACCCGTATATGTATTTGATTTCCCGCATTACATTAAATAAAAGTAGTATTTTATTTTAATTACCATTTGTAAATAAATATATTGGACTTGGGATACTGGTTGTGATGTTAATCTAAGTCTCATGTGTGTTGGTTGAGTATGGTTCTTGGTCTGCGGAGCTGCTGAAATTGAAACAACAGTGGTAACTGTAACAACAGGAATATGTCTTAGAAAAGTTTGTTGAAAGAGCATCTTTGGTTGCGGTGCAGAAAACTGAGAACAAGAAATCGATGGAACAATTTTTTTTAAATAACACTCAACCGTCTTGCAAGAGCATGATATTACATTACAAAACAGTGATTATTTGTGGTAAACGGTGTCGGGAAATTAATAAAAGTGGTTAAATGACACACGCACACTTAAAAAGCAATCTAATCCTAATACGGCAGAAATAAGACGGGATGGCATGAAATTGATGTCGTTCGAAAAGGAAAGATATCATGATAGATGAAGCAAACGAGTCATGAAATAACTCAGAGATCGGTGAGCTAAGAAGGAAGAAATAGAACCAGATGTTTGATAATGTACTAATGAAAACTGCATATATATTCGACGAAACTTTTATACTCAGAGAACGCGGGAAGGTGTTTGTGTCATACGGCACTAAGTGGCAAAGAAAATATTCGGAGGCAATGATATTGAATGCTAGGAATTTTAAAAGATACGAGGCGTGCAGTGCTTTTCATGCGTTGACCTACCTTTTTGTTTATTTACGCTTAATTCTTTTCTCTGTATTTTGCTTATTTATATCTTTATATATGCGTATTTTCTGTCGTATTTTACCACAATATTTATGTTTCGCTTTCATATACAGCTTTGTGTACATTCTTACATGTATTATAACGCCTACTTCTATGACAGTTTATGAATGTTTGGCCCCGTTCGGCAAATGTATGATAATGATAATTATTCCACTTCTTTTTATTATTAACATTTTCATTTGATTTCCGTTTTTATAATCATTAAAGTGCTGCATAAGATTCATTCGGTTTTCAGGTTTTACAATATACCTCCGTTGTTTTATCGCAAGAGGGTCATTTTGCCGATAAGAATCTCAAGCACTGATACAATTTCACATAATTTCCTTGTCATTATTCAACAAGTAAATTAACTCACGGTTTCATATAAGGAATATTGCAAAATAAAGGCTAAACATTACCCTCTTGAAACATATCCTTCTTACAATTACGCATACAAACCACACACACATATGTGAGTCTATATAATTTATTTCTAAATTTATAATTTTGAAGAAAATCAAAACTACCCAGCTAAGCAATTGGCACACGCCAGGGTACGAACCGTAACCAATATACAGACATACAAATAATTTTTGTCTAATTATTTTAGCACTAGAAACAAAAATGAAGTTCATTTTCATCAAAGACACAAGAGTTGTAAATATGTTTATAATCCGAGAAAATAATCTAAATCTATTGTGAATTTCGAATATTTTCTATGTTCATCGATGATCCGGACCTCTCCCTAGCCTCATAGGAAACGGTTGCACATTAGCTTGTACGTATCTTTATTCAGGACAAGAGAATACATGTAACTAATTATGATAACAGTTAGTCATTAATTTTAATAGATATATTCGTCTCCTCTCTAGGAATGTGTTAGCAGCTGAGTAGAATTCAGTCGTATTCATCCGAAATTGCTTGGCTTTTACATTTAACAGCGACTAAATCATTGTATGCCTAAAATGGTATGAACTATCCTTTTATTACGAAAAATTTTAATTCCCACTAAACTGATTTCAATTCATAACACTACACCGAAGATGCATATATTTCTTTGCATTCTAATAAACACGACTTTCCTCCTGTTGTTCCCGTAATTAATATTATTATTATTATTTTCTAT
The DNA here is from genome assembly GCF_046866305.1 of Octopus bimaculoides. Classification (NCBI taxonomy): domain Eukaryota; kingdom Metazoa; phylum Mollusca; class Cephalopoda; order Octopoda; family Octopodidae; genus Octopus; species Octopus bimaculoides. Next base: position 3,752,866 of record NC_142947.1, read on the forward strand.
ACTAAATTTCTTCACCAATCGATGTTGTTTCGTTTTATTACACAGATTTGAATGTTGTTATTTTGTCAATATTCACAAATATTGTTTGTTGCATGCCTTCATTTATTTCAAGTTTTTATGGTAATTTTATTGTTATTTCAATTTGTCGTTATTCCACGTATGTTAACATAAAAGTAATAATAATCACATTGCATATATGCATTTATATATATATATATATATATTTTGTTGTATAACTATTTTGTTAAAGCTAATCGTTGTATCTATTTTGTTGTTTGTGATGTTGTTTTTCTTTCATATTGTTCGATTTCATTTCACCTATATGTTTTCTTGATTTCCAGCACATTTCAGTATAGACATGATCATTTGAATTAATGATCTTTTTTTCGCGGATTACTTTAGATTAGAAACCTTAGTACGGCACGAAATTATTCGAAACTAAACCAATTTCGTTGCCCCCTACACGGCCAACCATAAAACCTTATTTATTCTGATATGTTCCAGATGACAACAACACTCTGTCTGCACCTCCAACAACCAGTAAAGCAGAGGTCCCCGAAAAAAGTAAGTTGAACACATCAAATATATATATGTATATATTTCATTATATATATATATTTATATTGACCAAAATAGATTTACTGTCCATTACAGTACATAACCAAATCTATCTAAAAAACGCCCATATTTCGTCCCAATCATGTCATAAATACTCAAATCATTCTATCATTCGATTTAATGTCTTATATTTATAGTCATATAATTAATTCCATTAACAGGAAACAAGAGCGTCAACTAGAAACGTATTGTGGCATAGCGATTTTTATTACAATTCCAATAAATCTATCTCTATAATTTCCGTATTCATGAAATAAAATCATATTAACAACGATCAATATCTGTCTCATTCGGCAATGTTATATACAAATATACTCCCAAGAGGTTCACAACTTACAATGAACAGGTTTGGAATTCAGTGAACTTGAAAAACAGAAAAAAATAACAGAAACACTAGATCGATATTCTTGTATGGGAATATGTCAACTAAATACCAAAGAACATTTTTCTTCAATGAGAAAAAAACCCAATAATTTAAACAAAATATAGCACACTAGAGATACAGATGAGCGACGTTGATACGATATGCCCAGTAAACAATACGGTAACTAGTTGAAAATGTGCGTTACTTTATCAACTCCACATACAAAATTTGATAATTACCAGTCGCCCATTCAACTGAGTGAGTTTCAAAAGCATATAATCGTTTTCATTCCAAGCGTATAATTTCGGAAATTAATGTTAAAATCTGCCCTTATCTCCACCACGTCCTCAGTCCCTCTAATCACGTATAAAAGATGGTGAATGACAAAAGAACAAGAGACATGTTATCATTTTCTTTAGCCTGCCGTTGTTTTTGCTCTTAGAGACATTGTAATCAGAGATGAGCAGTCTGATGCAACGTTACTTATAGCATACACAGCTGTAATATATGAAAAGTGTTTATGTAATTCTTATTCTTTGTCATTCTTTAAATGATAATTCACCATCTACTCGCCTGACGATTTAACCTAAAGCGTTAGTACAATATGTTCCAACAGCTAGTTCTTAGTATTGCTATGTGTAGAGAAACTTATAATACCATAATTTCATATGTAAGTTGACTATATTATTCCAACATTATTTATATTTGACGGATATCTGTTCTCATCCTGCTTCTTGTTAACACAACGTTTCGGCTGATATATCCTCCAGCCTTCATCAGGTGTCTTGGGGAAATTTCGAACCTGGTTTCTCATTCCCACGGGCTTATAGCGTAGTGGTTAAAGCGCGAGATACTAACTCAAAGATTCCAAGTTCGATTCCAGGCAGTGAACTGAATAATAATAAGAAGGAGAAGTATAACACCGAAAAATGCCTTAGGAATGAGAATCCAGGTTCGAAATTTCCCCAAGACACCTGATGAAGGCTGGAGGGTAAATCAGCCGAAACATTGTGTTAACAACAAACAAAATGAGGACAAATATCCGTCAAATGTAAATAATTCCTCGTCTCTTAAATATAGAAGTGCATATTATTCCTGTTACTTTAATTTCTGCGCCAAATAGATGCGGATCATTTCCTGGAATTATATTGTAATTCCTTCGGTTTTCGGCTTTCACACAGAAAATCGTAAATTTGCGGTTTAACGTTATGCTTTGATAGCAAACAAATGAGAAATACTGAGCGTATATATACGTGTGTGTGTGCGTACATATCTATCTATTTATCGATAGAGGCATAGATGTATATGCATTATATACATAAATTCAATAATGTCTGCATTGCTAGACATTTTAGAAGACACGATACACTAGGAAATAGAGAAATGTCAAAAAGTTATGCTAAAATAATCAAATCATTATTCAAATCTGTAAAGAATAGTCACCTAAATATATTTCATGATCCCCGTTGTTCGATAGTAAATAAATATATTAATTTAGTGAAGAAATAACAGAATCCCTTGTCTAATGCTATTACGTATTGTCCCACATACGTAGTTATTCTCATGCGATTCATTATATATATATATATATATATATATATATATATATATATATATATATATAAGTTTCAGAACTAACCCGATTGAATCATATTCATATACTAATATATTGCCGCATATAATTGTCCATGAACATCTTCTCAAATACACATATACATACACACACGTGCAAATATACGCCCCCAAAAAACAGACACGTGTAAGTGTATCTATGTAGGAACATACAATCATATACACATCTACCGAAACATGTATACTCTAGTGGAGAACTAAGCGTTAGCAGTATTCACTGTTATTGAGTAATTATATTTTACCATACAACGGAATGTCGTCTGATTCTCAAAATAAAAATGAAACCTCTAAGCAACCACAACCAAATGACCTTGCCTTATGTCAAAGGTCATGTTTACTATTTTCTGTAATTGATTTTATATAACCTTATTATATAGCATTGTATAGTAGTGCGTATACTGGGCATAGAAATATAAATGTATCACACACTGCTACGACGACTATAATTCAATTTGGACATCAAATTATAGAAAGTTCTCATTTGTGTTATGTCACCAATGCTCTTTGTAGAATTATGAAGTCTGCAGGCTCCAGTTTTCATCTTTGCTTAATCTGAATCCTGATATACATAAAAAGAATGAATACAATATATGAATCATCAGGTATCAGACAGTATGAAGACAGTAGAGACACATAATATGACTATAACAATGTTTATATACTGTGTTAACGAATTTAGTTAAGGGGTGTAGACTAAGAGTTTGGAGGTTACGCAGTTCATGATTGTTAGATTTTGAATACACCTCTGATCAAGTGGCAAATTTTATCCTTGAGTAAGGCATTTCACTTCGAGCTATTTCATTCAACTCAGCTGGAAATCTGAACACGAATTGCGGATTTAACCCTGGTATAACCTAGCATCCGGCTGAATGGTTTTCTCTGTTCATTCCTAATCGCTAAAACGCCAGGTAAACCATGATAAGGACCAGACTAATGGGGTTATAGATTAAGGACAGAACTGAATGTCTCATGAGTTTTGAATGACTCGATTGCTTCTAGTTTAGCGAATAAAAGTATCCTATAAGAGAATGAGATGAAATGCAGAAAAAAGTATTTCTAATTTCTATGTTTTTAAATCTGTTAAATACGAACGAAATTGAATTATTTTGAATTATATTGTGTGCAGGTGGAAAGGCGTCGAATTCGCCAAAGTAGTTGTAACTGCAGTTAACAAGCTCTCTTTGCAACCATGTTGTGCGTTGTTCGATCCCACTGCTTTGCACTTAAATTGCATAAATTTCTAAATAATACTACCAATACTTTCTCACCAGAGTTTTGCATAGCAGGGAATCTGGGAATATCCCTCATTTACATTATATATATATATATATATATATATATATATATATATGGTGGGGTAATAGGATTTATTTCGCTTCAGCAAGAGAGAGGGTCGTTATTAACTACATCATAGTAAAATGCTCAAAATTCTGTGTCCATTTATTACGCCCGTAATTGAATAGAATTGTTATGGATTATAGCGAAATCTAAGATCGACTTTAATTTTTAGTTACTTATATGCTTTACATCCCATTCGTGGCGTACAACATTACATTGAAAAGGTTGACCTTCTGTCTCCAAATTCGAGCAAATTAATTGCATATGACAGTATTTAGCTTGTAGTATTTATTGACGTTAATGCACCCGAGCACATAATCATTGTTGTGTTATGCTATTGCTGCATCCCTGTTTGCGGAATGTATTTTATTTGTAATCAATTTTGAATATTATTTCATTCAACATATGCCATTTTAGTACACAGTACCCATTATTAATATTTCAACTCGATTGTTTTCATATATATATATATAGAGAGAGAGAGAGACCCGTCTTTGCCTTTTGTTTTTCTTGAATTTCAACTATATATATATATTTTTGTTCTGAATAATGAGTCTTTCTTATATTTATAACTTCTGGATTATAGATGGCATAAGTTACCTCATTTATTCCATATAAGCTATTTATAAAGATGACATCTATGTGCATAATCTGACATACAGATGATATGGAGAATACATCTAGACATAGGCTGGTGATGTGATAGATGGAAAATTCTCAAATATCTATTTTATCATTTTTTATATTTTATCATTTTTCTTTTTATGATGAATATAATTTTCTTTACTCAATTTATGAAGCGTTTATAACACAACTATAGGGATCACATTTTTTGGTCTCTCCCGATAAAAAAAAAAAAAAAATTCGGATTCTCTCTCAAAACATAGCCTTGCATAGACATATCATAACTTGAAATCTTAGAGTGATCAGCTGCGAAATAATCAGCTCGTTTTATTCTCTTTTCTCAAAGTTCTGTGGTAACCATTTATTACCAGTTCAATCTAATATCATTACTATACTGTCATTGTGTATTTTGTTCCTCTCTAAGTAATTTTCATATATTTACTCCTGTTTCTTATGTTTTCGTCTATATGTAAGACATTTTTGGCTATGTTTCTTTTGCCTGAACGCAGTGAAATTCCAGCATTCTAAGGACGTTAATTTCGGCATTCTTTATTTTGATTTGAAACCGCACGGAAATGTTTCCTGTCATTATTACAAGATCAATTAATGACTTATGACTAATTGTGAAAATTCACTTTAACTCATAGTATCTCTCATTCATCTCTTTTTTCTCTCTATCTCCCCTCTCTCTGTAGTATGCATGTAAAGCTCAACGGTCCGAAGTTTTGACATGCCCTTCCTTTAAGAATTTCGTAGAGGGTACACAAGCCCGTGAAACACCCAGCCGCGTATATGTAATTTCACGCGTTGAAAGACAGTCATTCAATAAACGGAGTTTTATCCCTGTAAGGAAGCGCAAATACATCAACGATTTTACAATTATTGTTATTATCATTTCTGTTATCAAATGTAATTTCATTCATTATGTATATAAACATTATATATATATATATATATATATATATATATATATATACTTATTATATAAACACATATATTCATTATATACTTACATATTTATTATATATATATATGTGTGTGTGTGTGTGTGTGTGTGTGTGTGTGTGTGTGTGTGTGTGTGTGTTGAATCAAATCCTAATTGCCGTCCCCTATCGAACTGTTCTGGAGCAATTACTGTTCATAATAGTCCCCTTAGATATTCCCACTGTCATTCGGTCAGCCACTGTTACCACATTTGCCAAGGATACAAAATTATCGCAGGCAATAAAATCAAGATTACAGGGGTACCTGAATTCGATATACAAATGGGCCGAAATAAGCAATACAGTTTAATGCTAGAATCTATAAAGCACTGCACTATCAACTCATGAATGAATTACACCCTCCATACAGAGGACGCGAAGGCACTATAATCCCAGTGACACAAGCAGTGGATGACTTGGAGATCAGCATGTGCAATCAGCATCATTTTATATACACAATACCAAGATGGCAGCTAAGTACAGACGACTTGCAGGATGGATACTGAAGTTCTTCAAAACTACTGCTCCCAGTTATGGTCACCACCTAGTTCCAAACTAACAGTGGAGCATGAAGCACTCCAACGCCACTACACTAAACAGATTGAAAGAGTGTAGTGGATGAGCTGCAGGGATAGACTGAGAAAGATGGAACTTTACTCCCTTGAAAAATTCGAGACAGATGTACAAGAATCTACATATGGAAAACTCTAGAAGGGTTACTAGATAATGTTGGCATTGAGAGTCATAGACACGCCAGAAATCGCTGCCATAAGGGACTATTCACTCGTATAAAATTCAGGACCATGTATTGCAACCAGGTATTGCGATTGTTGAGCGTTCAATGGCCCACAAGTTTTTAATGCCGTGCCACAAAAATTACCAAATCTGCATAAAGTGGAAATAGATATCTTCGAAAAGGAACTCACCATCCTGCTGTGCAGAATCCCTGATGAACCAACAAACAGCCCGTCATGTGGGGTAGACGAGAGCAGCGGAATCAAACTCCTTTATAAACCAAATGGGCCAAGAGCTGGGACAAAGGTACATAGAAGATTGGCGATGTGAAACATCCCAAACTGAAGTAATCACAAAGGTTACGGTGGTGCTCCAGCATGACCACAGCCACGTGGTTAAAAT
>NC_142947.1:3760061-3762561 GCF_046866305.1 Octopus bimaculoides
TATATATATATATATATACTATATATATATATATATATATATATATATATATGTATATATATGTATATATATATATATATGTATATATATGTATATATATGTATATATATGTATATATATATATATATGTATATATATATATATATATATATATATATGTATATATATATATATGTATATATATGTATATATATATATATATATATATATATATATACATATATATATATATATACTATATATATACATATATATATATATATACATATATATACATATATATATATATATACATATATATATATATACATATATATACATATATATACATATATATACATATATATATATATATACATATATATACATATATATATATATATATATACATATATATACATATATATATATATATATATACATATATATACATATATATATATATATATATACATATATATACATATATATATATATATATATACATATATATACATATATATATATATATACATATATATACATATATATATATATATACATATACATACATATATATATACATATATATATATATATACATATACATACATATATATATACATATATATACATATATATATATATATACATATATATATATATATATATATACATATATATATATATATATATACATATATATATATATATATATACATATATATATATATATATACATATATATATATATATATATATACATATATATATATATATATACATATATATATATATATATACATATATATATATAAATATATATATATATATATACATATATATATATATATATACATATATATATATAAATATATATATATATATATATATATATATATATATATATATATATATATATATATACATATATATATATATATATACATATATATATACATACAGAGGTCCATATATAGATACATATATGTGTGTATATACACATACAGAAATACGTATATATCCCAACATAGATACATATACATACATATACATGTATGTATACATACATATACGCATATGTATACATACATACATACATGTATACGTATATGTATACATACTATACGTATACGTACATAAACACATTTGTATGTATACATTTGCATATACATATGTCTAGACACTGGAACACCGCCACACGCACACATATATCTCATACACATAATTACCTGTGTCACTACATAAATAATTACACAAACATATATGCATCTGCATATGTGCATATTGTATGCAAACGTATATAAGTATCTGTACAAGCATATTGACATGAATGTATACATTTATATGTGAGTGTATAGATATATGTATATGCATATATAAATATACATAGATATACATACATATAAAGGATAAATATACACATAAATGCACATAGATATACATATGTATTGATATATATGTATATATATAATGTGTATCTAATTGTATGTATGTATAACTTGTTATTTAGCCTAAAAGGAATTGTATCGCAAATATTATATACTTAAGTAGGAAGTATTCATTAGAGTTGAGTCTATTTTCAACGAAGTTAGATAGGAAGAGAAAAAAGAAATCAAGCGAATATGATAGTTCACGGAGACTTAATTCAAAAAAATGTTTAAAACAAATATTTTTAAACGTGATTATCGAACGGTTAACTAGATCGTTGAGCGATCAAGAACAAAATGTGTAATATCATAACTCGGCCTTTATACACAAAATAACTTATGATTAAAAGTGCATATAAATATATATATATATATATATATATATATATATATATAACATATGTACATATGTATATACATAAATATATACATGTACATATATATATACATAAATATATACATGTACATATATATATACATAGATATATATGTATATATATATATATGTATGTGTATGTATGTATACATACATATACATGCATAAATAAATACATAACATAATTCACATATATATATATACATATGCATAATACATATATTTATGTATTTACAAATTTCTATATATACGTATTTACATTCTATATATATATATATATATATATATATATATATATATATATATATATATATGAAACAATCTCTCCTTGAATAAATATTATAAATATTATGAAATATTATAAATATTATGAAACAATCTCTCCTTGAATAAATATAAATATATCTTGAATAAATATTATCTCATAAATATTAGCCGAACTTCTATTACTACAAATAATTTCTAGTGAAATGTAGTTTAAAATAGATATAGGAAAAATGCAAACATTAGCATACAGATTGTATTGAAAAAAATGCCAGAAAACACAATATATACATATATATGTATAAGAATCTGAGAAAACATTTGTAAGTTAGTGTAATTTTTAATATGTCAACTTATTGCAGTAATGTTATTTTTTCTGATATTTCACGTGCGACCCAATTAATTGATTATATATTCAGTACTATATCTCATTGGAGACACGAAAGAAATT
>NC_142947.1:3767561-3840718 GCF_046866305.1 Octopus bimaculoides
ATATTTATATACATATATATATACATATATATACTATATTTATATACATATATATATACATATATATACTATATTTATATACATATATATATACATATATATACTATATTTATATACATATATATATACATATATATTCGTATATATATTCGTATATATATATATATATATATGTATATATATATATATATATACGTATATATACACATATATATACACACACACACACACATATATATATATATATATATACATAAGCATATATTTTGACTCATATGCTTATATGTATGTTTACATACACATTGTATGTATATATATACATATATATATATATATATATATATATACGTGTGTATATGCATGTAACTCTAATCTCGCCGCCATACGCAGACAGAAACAAGAGACCTCTTTCCTTCTGTAGTATGGCTTGTTTCCTGATTAAGGAGCCACACATTGGTGAGCAGAAATGTGTGTTCTCGCATCCTTCGCACACTAACGCTACCGAAGCATCAAAAACGGGCAAGCTGGCGGGAGAGAGGGCTGCTTCTCTAGATATCCAGAGATGGAATCCATGTTAATATGAAGGTGACTTTTATCAGCCTCATGATAGCACTGTCGTGGAATCTGTAAAACATTTTGTTAAAATATAGATTCAACAGTGTTGTCGGTTCCATAACAGCACCCTGGTGAATGCTGCCATCGGTGGCTACTAATTGACTTTCTCTCTAAATTCTTCGTAGGAATTTCCTTTATCTAGAAGTCATATGAATTGTGATTTACAACACAATAAAGTAAACAATTATAAACATATTAACCCATGTGATTTGTTACATACTCGTAACGAAGAAGATCATAACTAATTCACATGAACATGATTATCTAAATATGTAGATAATTAAGCACACACATGTTTTATAACAGAACATCAAACACAGACACAGCACCCACAAGAACATAACACTCACACAGACACAAATATATAGTCCTTTAATTTTTTAGCATAAGTAACAATTTGCCTGTAATCGTCAGTTTTGTTTTTTACTTGCAGTGATTTGGTGGAAGAAAATTATTAAAAAAAAATAAAATTATAAGAGAAACTCAGCAACTAAACATGACAAGCAATAATTCTGTAGCAATCTTTAGATATTTCATTCGTCACCCCGTCCCTTCCTTGTTATGTTCACATTGCCACCACTTCAAAGAACGCCTAATTATTGAAACACTTTGAAGCAACCATCGTTAATTTTGTCATCGATATCTTGTCTTGGTTATTTCACATTTCTGCTTTCTTTCCTTTACATCTGTACCATTGATTTTTCTTCTTTCTTTTTGTTTATTATTTCCTTTCACGTTGTCTATATATGCTTGAGCAACACAATGTAGGTATTGCAAACATACAATTGTCAGAACCAAAACGTCACGTCACATACCCTATTTACTTCCGTACGTCCATTTCACAATATTTATGATATATATATAATTTATATATATATAATATATTTATATATATATGGCGATATCTATCTCTATATAATTACCCATATATATATATATATATATATATATATATATATACATACACACACAGACACCACACTTATAAATGTAAATATAGGTATTTATACATATATATAGCATTCATACTTAGATGTGTAACAGTATGTGTAGCAACTGATACAGTTCCTCAAATATACAGACACACACGCACACAGAGATATGTACATACGTATTTACATATGCATGCATATGTACATGTCCATATATTATATATACACTATATATGCATGCCCTATATGCATACATTAAATATATATAAACAAATATATTTTATACACACACACACACACACATAAATGCACATAGATATACATATGTATTGATATATATATATATATATATATATATATATATATATATATATATAAATGCACACACATACAAACGTACATACATATACACATGCCAAAACAGGAAGTTAGACTATGATATTTGTATAATGTTTTTTTCCTTTTAATGTTTTCATTAACAAATTTGTTCCCCGCCATTTTGACTATTATTTGCAAATACAATATTTTTTAAATGGTGGCAGTGTACTTGTTCATTGTTTCCAATTAAATAAATTAAGTTTCTCTTTTTCCTTAATCAATATGTACAATTTATACATCGTATATACATGCATCCATATATTTAAATAAGTATTTATCTTGCATTTGGCGTATAGCGTACCATTCAATTTACAAATCGTTGTCCACCAGATGTTAAAGTCTGCGCATGGAAGCATTTTATATCATCATGTGCTTCTTGCTATATTATTTGTTTGTCATGTCGAAGTCGTACAAGGAATGGAAAAGAATCTTTTTCTTTTTGTTAATGAGCAACAAAGAACCAACAATCTTTTGAAAACAATTATGTAAAGAAATCAGCTACAATATTCTACAAAAGTATTTATTGATATCAGTGATATGTACAGTATATATAATTTTACACTGAACTTTTGATATACACATGCATATATAAGTCGGTATACAAATGCAGGGAAGTGACACTCAACAAATACAGTAGTTTAATATATTTTTAATGAGATTTTGCCTCAGTTCTATATGAATTACACTTAAATAGATACATAGGACGCACCCTTCTCATCAGGTATAAGGATTAATTGTCAATGCACAAAAAATAACGTAATAACTTTGTTTCATACAACTAATAACTGATTCCAAAACTTAATAATAGTAATAGTAATAATAATAATAATGATAATAATAGTCAAACGATGGACGGAAAGAGAGAGAGTAAAAAGAAGAAAATGAAATAAACGACTCAAAACATTACATTGGTAATAATGCAAAATAATGAAATAGAAAAATGTTGAAATTGAAATATTGCAGATACTTAGAGCGTCAATGGAAACAAGATGTCGAAGAAAAATAATCTTTAGATCTTTACATGAATATCTACGACAAAGAAACGAGAAAAATCAACGATTTACCTCAAAACAGATGTTGGATACAGGCATAGTCCTGGCATTAAAAACCACCACACTAAACACACGTGAGTTATATTGACAAATAGCCTAACAAGGTGAAAGTTAAAATTTTGACATTAAACATAGATACAGAAGCCAGGCAGAGTTAGAGCATTCATGCACTGCTCTAAAGTCAGCATTAGGACATACGCACAAAAGGATTTCACAAAGCGTACATGTATCAGAAAATAAATGCCGTTGTTACATGCGAAACAATCTAGAATTACAGAAAGACACGAAGCAGCAATGATTTAAGCTTTAAACTTTGTGAAGATGAGTGAACTGGATAGGAGTGAGCGGGGAAGAATTATATAGAGAAAGTGGGGGGTAAATATGAGCAGGTTGAGAAACAGGATGTAGAAGGTGTGGAGGAGGAGTGGAAGGTTTTTAGATAGGCAATAAATAGATGTGCCTCTTAGGTACCTGGCACACGAGTGGTTAGAATGGATGTGAAGAAAGGTTGTGGGTGGTGGAATGCGCAGATAATTGATGCAGTGGCAGAGAAGAAAGGGCCTTGAAGAGTGGTTGCAGAGAAGGGATGGATAGTTTTATGATCACTGCAGAGAAGTAGAAAGGAGAGTAACGAGGGTGGAGAGTGTGACGAATTTGGATGCGAATAAAAGGTTGGGGGAAAATTGAGTGAAACTTATGTAAGAAATAAAAAGATGTTTTGGAACGAGGTAGAGAGGGTAGGAAAGGTGGTTGGAGGAAGGAACGAAAGGGTGAAGGATGTAAATGGAAATTTGTTGAATGGAAACGAGGATGTACTAAGGAGCTGCGCAGAGTATTTTATTAAGCTGTTAACTGTGGGGGATGTTAGGGAGGCAAGTATAGTGGTTGTAGGAGGAAGAGAGAGAGAGAGGAGAAAGCCTGTTGTTGGGGAATGGAACTATGGTGCAACTGGAAGGGAGAAGGTGAGGGAATCCTTGCGGTAGATGGCAAAGCGGAAGGCCCTAGGTATAGAGAGGTGCACAGCCGAAAAGTAAAATATTTATTAATTAAAGGAATAATGAATATATTTTTGGCAATATAGGATTTTTATATCAGCAACAAATTTCTACCAATATTAACGTAGTATATAAGGAATATCTGAAAACAAATGTAACATATTGAAAACAGAGACAAGAGCAATGTGAATAAGCAAAATAACTCGCCATTATAAGTGTTTAAAGACCAATAAGAAAAATGTATCTACTGACCAATATCTTCAGGAATAGCAAATATTATACATATACACCTTAAACACAAACTATAACAGGTAGACATTTCCGAGACACGACGTAGGTGAAATAAACATCAAAGATGGTTTGCCTTATGCGGAAACTGCAGGAGCTACTCAGAGGTTTTGAAAGCTCTTCTAAATTCATTGCAGTCCTGCAAACCTTTCTGTAGTGTCTGCAGGTATCTCAGGAGTTTCACCCCTTAGCCTGCATACTTTGAGTGAGAAAGCAACGACCCTAACCCTTCGTCTCTTGTCACCCACAGTCATACACAAACTACCACCGCTACGCACTTCAAATATATTACGCAGAATACTTCCGTTGAAAGAGAAAATAAACCGAGAAATACAAATACCTACATCCAAGGCATGTATGATTGTATGCAAAAGCTTATGAGAATATTATTTCTCAAATACTAAACTATATTTATTAAAGGACAGAATCAGAAAGTTACTTTTGAAAAACGCAAATACGATTGAGTCCATATCGGCTGATAGACAGTTATTTTCAATGATAGAATTGAAGTACTAAGGTAAGCGAACGTTAAAAGAAAAACAACGAATAATATACATGTTATTGGTATCATCATTAATATAAGAAATAGCAATATTAAAACAGGAAACCGAAAACATTAAGTCCAAATATGGATTTGAAAGTTTACTGGAAAAATTTCAAAGTTTAACAGAAGCAAAAGGACCTTCAAAAGTAACACCACAGTAATCAAATAATATCGAAAATATAAAGGTGCAAACCTAAAGGATTAGGGAATAACATTAAAGTATCGTATATTGTGTTAGGGCTGAATCTGAAAGTTTGTATAAAAGGAAAACACATCACAATATGATAAAAAATAAAATTTTATAAGAACAAAATTTTTCAATCAGATTATAGCTGAGAGACAAAAGTCTGCTCAAGGTAGCCGCCCTTTTATATATATATATATATATATATATATACATACATAGATAGATTGATCATCTGTAAACGGTAAGCAGAAATATATTCATAGGAAATAGTTGCAATACCCTTAAGTACAACTAGTGTATGTACACACCAAGGAAAGAAAGCATCTAAGTTGATTATTTTCAGGTCATCGACACTTATGAGAGAAATTTAGGGACAAAGCAGTTTTCATATTTTGAGCACTTTGAAGATGGCCTGAGAATCCCCATTTACTTTCCGATTGGATTAGAAGAAACACACGCAAACAATTAGAGATTCATGAACTACACCATATAATGCACAACTAGGAGAAGAGAGTTGGAAGGGATATTGTAAGACATCTCATGACAACTAATACTGTGCTAGATATAAAGTTAATAAGCATCTATAGTCTACGGGTTATAGATGGAATCGAAATTCTAAAGCAAGACTAAATGAGGAAAACAAAAACAAATAGAAACAAGAAAATGATGTAGCAACAGTAACATGGAATACAGACAGCAATGTGTTGCATAAACACACACACACACACACACACACACACACACACACACACACACAAACAAATGATCTCATAGACTATCAAAGCGTCCATGATTTAGGATATGCCAATCCCAGGCAACAGGACTATCGATGTTAATCAGTCGGATATTGTTATCAAGTACAGCCCGGAAAGGATGTTCTTAGAGCAAAAGAAAAGCAAGATGCAGTGATTGTAAGAAAATAGTCCTAAATGGCAAATAACCGAAAGAAGCCACCTAGCGGAAACAGATAAAGACAAATGGCGGCATTTGAAAAAAACACAAAGCATAAATCAGTTTCCTCCCGACAGTTGATAAGGTTGTATAACTAAGAGAAAATTTCTGAGGTTGAATGCAATTTACCTATCATCCAATATAGCAAAAATCGATTCCAATGTCCATTTGCGTTGTCAATGATAACAGATTATTCTGTATCTTAGACTGTAACAGAACACTATGTTGTAGAAGGCTATAGTGCAATAAGACTTACGAGAGTGTAAGTTATACATTACATACTCTCTCACATCCAATCACTACACATGACAATGAGAGAATGTGGTAGGAAGCTAAGTTAAAGACTCATCAATAAAGCTGCGAACTGGCAGAATCATTAGAAGGCCGGCCGAAATCTTAGCGGCATTTCGTTCGTCTTTACGCTCTGAGTTCCAATTCCAACGCGGTCAACCCTGCCTTTTATCCATTCAGAGTTGATAAAATATGTACAAGTTGTTTACCGGGCGCCTATGTAATCAACTCCACTTATCCCTGATCTTTCTGGCCTTCAGCCAAAGTTTGAAACTGATGTTGGTCATAATATTTCCTATTCGTAATGTCTTGATCTATAACTTCATAGGAAATCACTTATCAGTGTAAATGTATTGTTTTCACCCTCGTATCGTCTTACAGATGTTATACTAATGACACACAATTGTGCACGACCTGTGGACACTCACCCATACTCGCATTTATGGCTGCCTCTCTGCCTCTGAGCGATATACAAGAACTGTTTGACAGACATCCTTCAAAATACATAACAACGTCTTAAAACCAAGGACGCTTCGCAATGTATGGTGCTCGATAACTCACGGAATATTACAAGCAGACGGTTACTGTCAGGGTCTATGTCAGTGATAATCTGTAGATAATCTAAAACTAAGACTCAACACACAAAAGAAATAAATACACACACACACAAGTTTGTATAACCATACATGTACACACGCAAGTACATAGATGCAGGGTGTGTGTGTTACGCCACCAGAATTCATATACGTCAAGACGAGGTGAAATAATTGTTTTGGGGATCTGTTTGTCTCCAAGAATATAAAGTTTTGAACGTTAGTGTGTAATTACAGGATCAAAAAGATCACTTGGAAAGAATAATTCAATATATACATACATGTATGTACAAAGTTTCATAATGCATTTGGAAAAACTAATATATTTGGCAAACTAAGATGGCATTGAACGCAGTTTCTTCCCTTATCACATTTCATACAAATCACGTGCAAATTTGATAAAAAAAGAGCAGAACATATGCGTCCTTTTTTCCAGTTAATAGATTAAGGCACAATTTATTGTGAAGACTAGAATAGATAATATTGGTTAAATTTCATGGCCAACCCGGTATGAACTCCAGATTCAGTGAGCCTTCATTGTATTATTTATGCTTCAATGTGATATACCAAGAAGTTCCGCTTGTATTTCGACCACTCATTCTGTGTCAGAATATAAGGAAATTAACACATCGTTCAGTTCAAAGGAAATTAGATTGCATGGGGGATAAAACTTTGCTTTATAATGCCTACTCACACAGGTAAGTGTGTGTGTGTGTGTGTGTGTGTGTGTGTGTGTGTGTGTGTGTGTGTGTGTGTGTGTGTGTGTTAATATACAAAAACATAATACACGAGGACTATCTAAATTGAATGAAGTATGAATGTATATTGTCACGTTGTATCTCCCTCTGTATACACACACACACCCATATATATATATATGTATATATGTGTGTGTGTGTGTGTGTGTGTACATATGAGCACAAATACGCTCATATACGTATATGTTTGCGTGCATGCATGTATATATGTATACGTAAATGTGTACGCACGTTGAATGTATGGATGTATACTATATCCATGAAGAAAGTAGAATAAAAAGTAAATAAGATAGTTCACGGTCATCACACAAGAATTTAACAGAGTGGAAGAATGAATATATATCATGAAGACACTAACCTCCCGGCAATAGTTATGTGAAATATGACAGTTTATTGAGAGACTGTTAATAAACTGGCCTCGGTTAAGCGGATACTCAATAACGCCATTTCATTAATAAATATTTAGCAAGAACTGGATTTAACGGAAATTATATTGACAACGTAGATCCTACACAAATATGCATTAATGAGAAAAGCACAAAATAGTCAAATACAGCCGCATCCAGGGATCATGAATGGATGTATAGATATAGCAAATATTGTTCAGTCACAGCCTACCAGGCGGTTTCCTATTGAAAACCTACCAGAATTCTCTACACAATAGTATCACCATTAATGCAAATGATTGCTTTGACAATATCGGATCCGAAACCTACCTTAAATATCAAATTGTAAGAACCTAAATATTACAAAGATACATTTCATCTGCTCTGAAAAGTATCTAACGAACATGCTTCTACATAAGAAAAATGCAAGCATAAGAGTGAGTGCATTAATCAGCGGTTTGTATTCATAATTATCTTCCATAGAAATCGCGGAATATGACCAATATTACATCATTGTGTATGTGTGGGCACGGCTGTCAGGTAAGGAGTTTGCTCCGCAAACACGTGGTTCTGGGTTCACTCCCACAGTATGGAATTTCAGCAAAGGTTTTTTTTTAAACTATAACCCAGGGTTGATTAAAGACTCTCTACTACACGTGACAAACAGACAGATTTAACTGGCAGACAATATCTGTTGTGTACCGCATGCTAGGTTTCGAAGTAAACATTTTCCTCAATCCCGCGTATCTCAGCGGTTCTTCGGCATTCTCTCTTCGTATGGATTAATTTTTTTCAAACGCCTCCTTACCAAACTTTATCAACTCACAATGAACTACTTACGTTGAAAAAAAAATTGAGGGCCTGAGCTTGCGATATTTATTTCTTAAGTTTCTGTAAAAATTTCTCTTTCCTAAGATTGGCTCCCAAACCTTCAACGTGAGTAAAAGGGAATAGTTTTTTGTAAGATACCAAACAGTTCACGGAGAATTTCTTTTATCCTGCTCGAAGTTATGAAAAGCAAACTTGATGTCGGTTTAACTAGAATTAGCTAAGGAATGGGACATAACCGAATACCGCAACATAGTTTGTTATTAAACGTTTAACTTACGTACAAGTGCCGCAGTTAATACCCACAACACCAATGCTTGACTATTATCACAGTTTCTGAACACCAAAATTCCGAATATGAGAGAGAATTTTCACTTCAGTGGAACACATTATTAATTTTTTTGTTCTTTTAGTAAAGGCCAAGTCAGATTCTATAAAGGCTAGAATTACTAAAACAAATGTTTCCACATTGCATTGTACCACATGTTTTATGGAAATAACATGTGGATAACTATAAAACAAAGCAGGCCAGTTATTTAATATAGGCAACCAATGAAAGTAAATGTATGACGAATTAACGCAGCAGTCATAATGAAGACAAAAATAATTAGCATTAAAGAAGCCAAAATATTCTTGTCGATGATGAAAGCAGGTAAAACAAGTATCTAAATAAAAGAAATATGATTGTTTATCTCATTTCAGATATTTCTTCCACGAGAACTACATAGAGAAAACCTAGACTAGTATCTGCATTATATATATATATATATATATATATATAATGTAGATACAAGTCTATTTCTCTCTATCTGTGTGTGTGTGTGTGTGTGTGTGTGTGTGTGTGTGTGTGTGTGTGTGTATGTATATATATATATATATATATATATGGGGAGAGAGAGAGAGAGATCGAAACGTGACGTGATTAGAGACTTCAACTTATCGCACGAAGATTTTTATCACATATTCCTTTGAAGTTGTCAAATAATAAAATTTTAAGAAAATGTTTTTAAGGCGCATTTGAGTGATCATGTTAATAAAGCTGGCTGTGTTACTAGTAACTCTAATGGTGTCAGTACCGAGTGTACTTCAGATTCTACCGAATTTCGAAATGTTAAATGGAGTAAATTAACAACAGTGGAGTATGAAAAAAGAAACAGGATTAATATATTCGACTTTTATTGAGGTAAAAATGCGTATATACATGTGTGTACGTAAAATGAGGTGAGAATGTGTACGTGTGTGTGTATATATATATATATATATATATATATATATATATATATATATATATATATATATACATACATATATATATATATATATATATACATACATATATATATATATATACATACATATATATATATATATATACATATATATATATATACATACATATATATATATATACATACATATATATATATACATACATACATATATACATACATATATATATATATACACACATATACATACATATACACACATATACATACATATACACACATATACATACATATATACACACATATACATACACACACACACATATATATACACATATATATATACACACATATATATACATACATATATATACATACATATATACACATATACATACATGTGTATATACATATATATATATACCATATGTATACGATATATTCCACACAATGCTCCACAGTAATTATTCCAATATAATATATATGTACCTACATATACATAATATATGCATATATATACATGATTATATATACATGATTATATATAAGTACATATACTAAAATATAAAATTAAATATGTGTATATATATATATATATATATCATGCATGTATGTATATATATATATATATATATATTTATTTATTTTGTGTACATATGTGTATATAGACATGCATAAATGTATGTGCGTTATAATAATCTATATACGTGTATCGTCGAAGATCAGTTATATAAAATGTATTTTGCGTATTGCCCTCGGCAGTTTACTTCTGAACTTACCACATTCAATAAAATGAAATAGAATGACCGACAGACAGGCAGACAGAGATATTAGATATTTACAACATATTCCAAAAGTCAAAAGCAAAAAAAAAAACCAAAAACAGTATTGCTACTGTGATAGAATTTCACAAAGAAAAGATATAATTAGATGAAAAGACTGGTTTATTTAATATTTAACTCGTACTATTCTTTTCGTTATGATCTTTTGCCGAGGGGAAGTAAGTTGTACTAACGTTCCAAGACTAATACTCTGTCTGACGGAGAGGGAGAGACGACAGAGAGGTAACAAGAAGAGTGGGAGTAATAAAGAGTGAAAGTGAAAATAAAAGGAAGAGTAAAACAATTACGTTTGCATTGTCTCTCTTGGAAGAAGAAGAAAAACATAACCGAAGTATCATCATCTTACCCAACGTCATACAATTTTTATCAAAAATTTAGGCTTGTTCTTAAGGTATATCTATGCATCACATTATACTTTTATAGTGTCTTGTTTACAAGATTCTCTCATATGGCATGCATACACACTTGACAATCACATCGGAGTCCATATTATGGCATGTCACGTGACTTTGCAATCGTTAGTTACAAACTAGTTCTTTCGAGGATGATATTTTTGAAAATTAAACGCAGAATACACACTCTGGGGACCGATGTGGATTCACTTAAAAATCCTCTTTTTATTTTTACTATTAATATTGTAAAAATTCATATTTGTATTTTGTGCGAAAATCGTATTGAAAATATTCGGTACGTTTATTGGTTAACAACACCAGATTCACATCCGATCCCTGACATTTCCATCAATTATGTCTTTGGCTAGCTTTAATATATTTTGACCATATTGCGGAGACTTTTGATCTCGCCTTCATGGTCAAGACATGCAATAAATATTTTTACCACACCATTTGGTAAATTAGTTTTCACATACTATAAATCTTTTTGTTATTATATTTTCCTGCGTTTATTGATTTTTACTTATCACCATTCATTTCATATTAAAGTGTTTTTAGTATTGCAGTAATAGAGAAACAATATATTACTTTGCAGATATTTTGGAATCATTTTTTATTAGCATCGCTATATCCTTAACTAGATGATATTGCTGTCCTACAATAGGTATGCACAGACAAACCTACATACATATACTACATATTCACGCATTACAGCCACACATGCAATACGTATGTATCTATCTCTCTCTCTCTATATATATATATATATATATATATATATATATATATATATATATATATATATATATATATATATATATATATATATATATATATATATATATATATATATATATATATATATATATATATATATATATATATATATATATATATATATATATATATATATATATATATATATATATATATATATATATATATATATATATATATATATGTATGTATGGAAAAACATCAATGTAGATTATGCTAAAATAACTTCATAAAAAACATTTCAGCACCGGTTTCGGTCATTGAGACACTTTCAAATGTAAGAATAAAAAACAAAAATTTAATTTTGCAAAAATTAACTGAAGAGTATTTTAAAAGGTTATTTGTAAAGTATTCAAATAGAAGAGCCTTCGAAGCGATTCCGTGAAGTTTTATAGCTTTCATATAATAACCCTATCTATCCGCTCTAACCATCGTACCCGTTCCTATATGAGATAATGTTTCGCTTGTTCTAAATGCATTAAATTTGAATATCACCACGCGTCTAACAACCCGATATATATATATATATATATATAAATACACACAATATATATATATATGTATATATATATATATATATATATATATATATATCGTGTGTATTTATATATATATATATATATATATATATATATATATATCGGGTTGTTAGACGCGTGGTGATATTCAAATTTAATGCATTTAGAACAAGCGAAACATTATCTCATATAGGAACGGGTACGATGGTTAGAGCGGATAGATAGGGTTATTATATGAAAGCTATAAAACTTCACTGAATCTCTTCGAAGGCTCTTCTATTTGAATACTTTACAAATATTCTTTTGAAATACTTTTCATTTAATTTTTGCAAAATTAAATTTTTGTTTTTTATTCTTACATTTGAAAATGTCTCAATGACCGAAACCGGTGCTGAAATGTTTTTTTTATGAAATTATTTTAGCATAACCTACATTGATGTTTTTCCATATATGTATATATATATATATATATATATATATATACAAACATACATACGTATTGCATGTGTGACTGTAATGCGTGAATATGTAGTATATGTATGTAGGTTTGTCTGTGCATACGTATTGTAGGACAGCAATATAGATCGATATACATAGATAGATAGATAGATAGATAGATTTAGATTGTAAATAATTAGTGTCATAACGACCACACGAGTGAAATAATTGCTCAAGTAAACAAGCTTTAATCATAGTGGTTAATGAAACAAAGTAGTTCCAGTAACTTTCACACATGGTGATAATTATGGACGCCACGAGTAGACAAGAATCCTGACATGTTGGGCAAACGTATAGGTATACAAGTGCAAATATTTTGAAGACCATTTTAAATTATAATTAAAATCTAATTCACATTGTTCATTCTGTAATGAATTCATCTTCTATTCAGAAGAATATCTATTTTATTTAGATGAACGCCGAATACGATTATATTATAATTATAGGTATTTAATTTTACACTTCGGATATATTTAAATTCAATTCAGTCATTGGATTTGTAGATAATATATAGATATATATTTGTATATATTTAACGACGAATCATGGTATAGAGGAGATTTTGAAATTTATGAAATATTCAACAGTGTAAATGTATCTATCTTTTAATACTTTGGTATTAACAACAACAATAGTAATCCTGAAACTTTGGAGGATAAGACTAGTTGATTACATCCAGTCAGTATACAGCTGGTACTTAATCTATAGACCCCATTACCCAATGAGAGGTGAGCTGGAGAATAGTGTGGTAATCAGAAAATTGACTGGGACAGTACAGCTCAGAATAAAGGAGGTATCAAACTGTGCACGAAGAATTGATATAAAAGATAACAATTATGGCTAATTGAAAAGATATGGGAGATGCGAAGTTTTCGAACAGAACAGACTGTTCTAATCAAATAGAATACGTCTATTTGAGGAAATAAAGGGATGCAAACTCCACGAACTGATTCCAGATGCAGAAGAATGTAAAGAAGTTTGGGGTAAACTGTGGAACAGGCCGGCAAGACACATTGGTGTCTCTTTCACTAATGCATCTGCCCGTTGACAACGTCTTATATTTAGTTCAATCATGGTTGTAAGCTTTCCCAGGCATGCATGATGGGTAGAGTTGATACAATAAGTTGCCAGGCACCCACTGATCCCAAGGAGATAAAACCAGCGTTTATGACCTGAGAGGAAATGCCAAACTTATGAATGAAATGGTAAAACAAACTCTTTTTTCGAGATTCAGATCTTGACAAGATATATGGTCAAAGATACAAACAAACACATGTCCATTTTCGTCTAGAATTATTTATAAGGATATCAATGAGTACTTAACTGTATAAAACACGTTTGTGTAAAAAGTAGCTATGAACTCAATAACTAAAGGACTATTTAGATAGCATAAATATCCGACAGTCTAAAGATTATGTGTCTCCACTAATGTATTAAAGATTTGATTAATGACATTATGCATCCTTAAAATTAACAGAAGAACATTTTTTACGTAAACGAGATAATCAATTAAATGAAAGTTTGTTCAATTAATTGTAACAAGTTCGTTCAACAAGGGGGAGTATACGGTAAACTTCAACTCAGCGCCATTCGATCGCAAAGCGTAGATAAGACCGTAGGTAAGCGCCGAAAGATATTTCGTCTAACGTTCCAATGGTTCTACCAATCTACCGCAAGCATTTAAGAAATATTCTTGTAAGAAATGTCGATGAAATGAGGAATTCAGTGTAAATCTTAATGTTTTGTCTTTGTCAATACTACATCAACAGCACAATACCCCTTATATATATATGCCTACGCATAATGGAAAATACTAATCTATCTTTGTGTGTGTGTATGTATATATATATATATATATATATATATATATATATATATATAGAGAGAGAGAGAGAGAGAGAGAGAGAGAGAAAGAGAGAGAGAGAGAGAGAGAGAGAGAAAGAGAGAGAACGAGAGAGAGAGGGAAAGAGAGAGAGAGAGAGAGAGAGAGAGAGAGGGAAAGAGAGAGAGAGAGAGGGAAAGAGAGAGAGAGAGAGAGAGAGAGAGAGAGAAAGAGAGAGATGTATGCTGCAGATATAAAAAGTAGTTAAGTAAATTACATTTTCTATGAATGTGAACATATGTTTTATTTCCTGTATGATTAGATACAAATCGATGTGAATATATATTAGAACAAAGACTTAACATTACGGCTTTCTTGTTAACATATGGAGCCATATTTGTCTTGACGATTTACATGCATAAGTGTGTTGTAGTTAATTTAATAGCAAGCTGTCTACTTCGATCTATTGAAGATACATTCAGTAGTAAATGTGATGATAAAAATAACCAAAAATCAAAATGAAAACAATAATGCATTGGACAGTTATATAATACTTAATTAGCTCTTTGGATGTTCCAGGAAGCTTATGTTCTATATGCATCATTAAAGGTTTCATTTCGTTGACATCTGTTTACAGTCTGTTTAATGCTGTCAAATCCTATTCATTACTAAACGTCAAGTTTTTTCTTCGTCTTAAATATACTTTTTTCTTTTACTTTATTGTTGGCAATTATAATACAGAACTGTATTTGTAGGGAAGGTGTCTTTAACGTCTTGTTACATTTAATGTATGCATTATATTGTTTGAAGACTGACATGTCTCTTCTCTTCTTAATATGTTCGCAATAAATATAGGAAGTAAATGAAAGTGAATTTTCTAATGGAAGGTATACACACGCATGCACACACAAAAACACACACTCATACATACATATAGGTATGCATGTATAAAGAACACAAGAAGCGTTTCATAATTTTTACTTTATGTTTATAGATATCCTATGTTAATGATATTTAATTTACCAATGCATGTGTTGGTATAAAATGCTATAGAAGAGTCGAGGAAATTTAAATAATATATATATTAAGTAAATTGATATTTTTGAGGCTTCAAACGAGAGGAAACGATAGCATTTATGATTCTTTTCTGAGCATATTTATTGCTCTGTACTTATTGTTTATTCAGGGTAACTGAAGGCGCGTGGCTTAGTGTTAAGGGTGTGACGCTCCCGACTGGAATATCGCAATTTCTATTCCACGATTGGCAGCATGTTGGGTTCTTGAGCAAAACATTCATTCCACCTCGCTCTAGTCTCCTCAGCTCTATATAAGGAAGGCTACGACAATCTGGTGTCGCCCCTAGG
Organism: Octopus bimaculoides; assembly: GCF_046866305.1. Lineage (NCBI taxonomy): Eukaryota > Metazoa > Mollusca > Cephalopoda > Octopoda > Octopodidae > Octopus > Octopus bimaculoides. Next base: position 3,783,802 of record NC_142947.1, read on the forward strand.
AGAATAGTCTGATCTCGGTCGCTTCCCCACATTGGAAACAACGTAACTGCTTGCAACAGAGTGAACACCAACAGAAACGCTTGCAACAGAGTGAACACCACATAAAGCCCCCAATATTTCAGATGGTAATGATACGCCTGCTGACAGTTTCGGTATACCGCACAAGTAAGCTTCACAGAATTCGAACCCGGAATTCACAAAGCCGCAATAAATGACGAAATGCATGTTATGACATTCTTACATTTCCACCAATCCATCAAGTTTGGTAATTTTTTTTCTGTCAACAACTAAATCGTGCAGAAAATAGTTGACTTCGACGAGGTTTGGATCCAGAATGGGGTGGGCAAGTGGAGATCCTGATTAGACCGGAGTCAAGTCCTGGTTTGCAGCAGGTAGGACCAAAAAAATCAGAACTGCTTTGGTTACGTTGAACGAAAGATTTGGTGTAACATGCAGCTGTAGGTACCGTGTTTACGTTGCAGTTCCAAATGAATTAGGTAGTATGAAGCTACAGCAGTATTTAGTTTCCCAAGTTCCGTTTGTTCGTAGTCAATCGCAAAGCAGACATTACAAAGTGAACAGCTTAACCACAAACACATGAGTATGCCCAAATGATATGGCTGGTCATTTATTGGTAACGTAATGATTGTCTCCTTTAAACATGTGGGGGGGGGGCTGAAAAGTTCCTGTGCGTGTGTGCGATCCCTTTTTTTGCGTTAATATTTTTGTTATCAAAAAAGTTTATTTCCTGTGTTGTATTGAAACAATTGTGACAATAGAATTAACAATAACGCCGGAAATTCCATTTTTGCTCGAACACAAATACTTATCATTATAGGAATTTTTGTATTCACATTCGCGCATGCAGATGCATATACCAACATATACTTTAAGTTGCCTTCTAGAAGCTCTCGACAGCCAGTTGTGTTTCATACCCCGACACACAGAGTCTCGTACACTCTCACACACACACGTACACACCCACACCTATTTTCTTGGAACTGACACTCGGATTATAGTAGGTGTTTATGAAGGATTAAATGCAAAAATGTGAAATATTTTATAAGTTTATAATCCCTATGCTGCATTTACTAGATCTTTCTAAATTTACTATTATTGAAATTTTATTTCTTGCTTTTTGCACTTCTAATTCAGAGCTTTCAATTTAATAACATGACTTAACCGGAAGGATGATTTTAAAGTATAATAAATAAATAAATCGAAAAAATATGCATTCAAATTTGATACACAGATGTAGCAAAACTATAAATATTATAAAAAGACACAAAATATAAATCAAGCGAAGAAATAATGGATTACAGATCAAACTCATGAATTCTGCCAAAATGTTTTGAGACAGAACAATAAACAATATCTAAAAACATAATTTGATGGCTCACAGAAATTTCCGTCTTATATCAAAATTTTGCAATGCAGTTTTTTCTAGAAATATGAGATAATAGTTCAAATTGTCAAGCATGCCTTTGTTATTGTACTTACTTTCTGCAGGAAAGTTTGCAACGAGAACATCACGTGTATATATTTGAGGTGACATATGTTCTAATCTAAATGAATATAAGACGAAAGAATGGTTGCCGTTGTTGTCGTCTCTCTACACATGAGGCACGAGTAAAAGGAACGATGACTAAACGTATGATCGTCGTGACTAACATGTTCTCTTTATACAGCAGATGCATCGCATACGAAATTTTGGTACATATTTCCAGCCTGTTTCAGTGGCTGACTAGAAACTTCCTGGCTGGATTGTGCAACACCAATATATTCATGGTACTTTCCTGCTTTCGACATGTATTCAAACGAAATAACTTCAATCCTCAGAAGGTACCACCACGTGTTCATTAGATTTGATGGAATTCGCATTCAAATATCACTGATTTAAAGTCTGCTGATTTATAAAAATAAACAAATTTCAGTAATGTACCTTAGCTTTCAGGGTAGTTACAAAAATGGTAGGATAGTCACGGCTAGAATGTCTTTCATCATTTAATAGGTCGATCAAGACTAAAAATACACACGGGTGTTTTTAATATTTCTGAATAAAAATTTAATTTTTGTCACTTGATTAGCTGTAATTCAGTATTTATCCCGCAGCCATGGTATCTATGTTATTCCAACCATCACCATCTCGTTTATATATTTATGGCGTTGATATATTATCTATGATTTCTCCATTAACCAAGCTTCTGCATCACTTGAGACTGATGCGCTTGATTTGAGAGAGATTTGTATGATTGTCGCAGCAGGTCAAGCGAGTGTGTACTTTTACAGGATGTGTATATACATACACCCAATAAAACAGTTTGAAGAAATGTGCTCACATTGAAACATTTATGAAAAGAGAAAATTAACTCATCAGGTAAGTAACGATAAAATGTTAGCAAGTTCTTGTCTGAGGATATTTTCTTGTGACGGTGTAATTAACAGCGTTAATGATGACCAATGATAATGAGGAAATTTACCAAAGACTAAGTGCGATTCACGTCACCAAAGAAGAGAACTAAACACAATCACTCATTCTGCCAGAAGTGGGGGGGTCAATATTTCCCAAGTTTCAGTCTATGATCTCACGAAATGAATGAATCACATGGCTAACTTAGATCTGGTTATATTGGCGGGAATGAAAACGAGATGCTTGGCAACTTGTAAAGTGTCATAAAACACAACGTTTTATTGGAAACAACCGTAATCTTCAAATGGCGGAAGTGAGACGCTCTGTTATTGAAGTCGTTGAGTCCAGTCAACGCAGCTGTAATTGCGGTAGCTGTAACTGAAAAGAGCAGCCTTGTCACATTCTTAGTCATGCTTAATCTCCCAGAGAACTACATTAAGGGTACACTTGTTTGCGGAGTGCTCTACCTGTTAATTTCACAGGCAGGTTGTACCGTTGACAGAATAGACTGGAACATACGTCGATACCGACGGAGGACCAGTAATTCTTAGACCAGTTATGATCAGGTAGGCCTATGTTCCAAGAGTTTCGTCATAATTTTCAACATTGCATACACAAATACATTTTGGAATTTGTATTCCTATTACTTAGGATGGTATTATGTTTTAAATGGGTTCCGTCAAGCAAGCCTGAAGAACGGTATTGTCTTGTTGGCTTGTGATACAAATTATTAAACAAACTTAGACTTAATTCACGGTTTCCTTTACGATGCCAGATGACGTGTTGTTTTGAAAACAAATCGGTTGTTATTCTTTAAAACTGAGCTTCTAACTGACTACTCGTTCACTGGCGTGTAAGAAAAGACCGCTTCTTAAAACAAAACAAATTATCTCTTCTCACACTTTGCAGGAAAATATATAAATGCCAAAGTGTTTATCATAATGGACTCTTCGTAGCTATGTTTAAAGAGGAAGTAAATATTTGCTGGTAATTTGAAAACATTATTTTCTCGTATTACGACAGTAGTTTCATGGGTGAATGTACGATCAATTTAGAGCGAGGTACAGGATATAGAGTTTTCCCTTTCTTACTTCCAATGGAAAGTTACCCGTAATAGAGACAATCGTAAAAATAATGAAATCGCTAACTGTTTATCAGTCCATTAAACATAACACGATAAGCCAAGTGTATCTACGGAAAACAAAACAACATGGAAAAAATTAAAAAGAAAACAAACAAAATACGTAAAAATATGTATTTATTTTCAATTTATTGTTGACGCTTTATTTCATATCAAATATTTGTGATGTTGAGATAGTTTATCGAGCTGTCTAAATGAACATATTTTGAGTCTATTGATTCTGTGTTTTATTGGCACTTAATTCGTATTATATATGCTTATATATGCAAAAACACACGCATCTCGCTCCCTCTGAATGTTTCCCTCAATATAAATATATATATATATATATATATATAAACATATATTATATAATTATACATAAATTGAAAATATACAAACACACACACACACTATATACATATATATATATATATATATATATATATATATATATATATATATATATATATATATATTGCAGAGAATATGCGCCTCATATAACACTCCCTGAACTTAAGTGTAGAACATATGGTGCGATATGATGTTGAGTTTGAAAAAATTGCCATGGTAACTTTTTTAGAAGGGTTCTTATTATTCATTAATATACTGAATGAAATCTGTCGCAGTACCAACAAAAATATTAACAGCAACGAAGCCGTTTGTATTGCCTTCAGCGTTAATGTTTGAAGTACAATTGCCAACAATCTTTTCGATGATTAAAAAATGAAATGTTTTAAATAGGTTACATATAAGTAAGTTAGAAGAAATATAAGTAGTCATCTTCACATTCCTTATAAAAATGGCTTCCAAATCTTAGTAGTTTGTGAGGTCAGATAACATGTGCAAGATACGTTCTTAATGAAAGGCCAAATTAATTGGCTCTTTTTTTTACTTCAAATGGTACAAGGCCCAATGTTTTATCGAACCTACATTTTCATTCGATAAACATACACTAATTCTTAGTTTATCGAACGTAAACGTACGGGTTCCCAATATATATTCAGAAAGGAAATCTTCATTTCTGTTTATATTGTTTTCCTTTCACCTGTTTTCACCATTTTATTGCTCCAAACATTTTTTTTTAAAATTTGCCAGCGGTTTTGTTGATTTACCCTCTGGCCCTTTATCTGCCTTTGTTCCGCTTAAGGAAATCCACTTTCATCTTTATTATTAATCATTTATCCCTTCGCCCCTACTTTTATTCCTCTCTCTCTCTCTCTCTCTCTCCACCCAAAGACTTTTCGTTTAAATTCACATTACTACACTCCCCAGCGAAAGATTCTATTTAAAACTTCAGATATTACCACTTTCTTTCAGCAAACACATTTATTCAAATTTGATTTGTTTATGCTTGCTAATTTGCTGACGCATAACCAACACTAGTTTTCTCAGATTTTACTATTTCGTTTATCTTATTAAATTACTCTGTTTATGTAAACAACTAGACATTTCCGGCCATTGTAAATATATTTGGTGCAATAAACTATTGTATATTGTAATAACTGAAATACAATGTACTGCATGATGTTTGTTATCGTGAATAATATGGTAAATGTTTGGAGAACAAAATATAAATTATTGAATTAATTTGTCATGAAGATACAAGCTTTCCAGCATCCTGGATACTGGCTTTTCGTAGAAAAGTGTGAGAATGTATCTAAAGGCTTTGTCAGTTCTGCTACAAAAACAATGCAACCACGCGACTAATATCGCTCGTTTCACTCTTCCCTCGAAAAAAAAAAAAAAAAAAGAACGTGTCTGAAACTTTACAGATGTCACTACTCGCAAAGTGTCAAATCGCTGAAACTCTGTGCCTAGAGTAGAAAAGTATATAATACTTCCTTCCGTGTTTGCTGTATGTCACTACGTCCTTTGTTCCAGTCGCATATTGCTTGCTCGGTAAAATGAATCACCAACTCTAGGCAATGCGGTGGAATTATTAGAAGGATAGTTCACAACTGGCTCAGTGCTCGTGCTGGACTTGCTTTTCACCTCATGGGTTGCCTGACAACGCATTTGTTTTAACTTTCTGGTGAGTTGAGACTTGTTGAACCCGCAACTGCTGGTATTCAATCAAAAAACCAACTGCTGAAAACTCCTCCGGAAACAAAAAAATGGTTGCAGTTCCAGATACAGTTCTATAACCAAAGCTGGCATAATAGCATTGGATATTTCAATGAGTATCCCACATATTTAAACGGTTCAAGGCTAATATATGTAAACTTTGGTTTGTATGGGGAAATCTCACTAACTGAATCGGTTTATATGGCGGGGTGAAGGCTCTGCCGCTTTTTTAATCTGTCTCTATAGATTAAAATGCATATTGTTTAACGGATACATGTGTATATATCTATCAAAACAGTGAGTTCCCAAAAAGTAACCCATGAATATAAGGATATTTCCCCACGGGCACAGACTACATTCTATAACGCAGGCAATATCTTCCAAAGGTGGTGCCCCAGCATGGCCGCACCTTTTAAGCTGAAACTAGTTAAGATATTTCATATATATATATAGATATATGTATATATATATATATGTGTGTGTGTGTGTGTGTGTGTGTGTGTGTGTGTGTGTGTGTGCGTGTGTGTGTGTGTGCGTGTGTGTGTGTGTGTGTATCATTCAAAATATTGCTTAAATTGTTGCATGCGCACATCTCATCAGATGCACTGAGTCGCTCGTTTCTATTGATACATAATGTTATTTTAAATCGAGTCAAACTGTTAAAGATGTGTGCGTATATAGGTATATGTGTATACGTATGCTTGTAGGTCTGTGTGCATATCCTATACATATTATTGAGTTCAGTTGGCAGTATGTGGTCTCCATTTTGGGAAGAGACGACAAGTAATTAATCAGTTATAGTAAATGCAATATTTTCCTGAAGGCCGTGTACTTATGTAAGTCAACTTTTATATGCATTCACTAATATTGTAAATTCTATAAGCAAATAAATTCAAAAAGCATTATATCGCTAATATATATTGACCGATCGAATTTTGTATTTTATTTATTTCGAATTTTCAATATTATTAAAGTTTGAAATGTAAGGCATGAATCAGCCAGTAGCTTGTATGCATTTCAATAACTATTCAATTCCAGTTTTAAAAATAGATTCAATCTTCAACTCGGCTGACATGCAATTTGCATTTGTCATTTCTTTTTCCTTCGCATTTCCAACTTTAGTATCGTTGTAATTACAGTTAGCCAGCCCATAGCTAATACTTTTAAATATTACAGCAATAATTATTAAATTTTACATATATGACATGATGCAATAATATAATATACTTTACGGGTGTTGGTTTTGGTTCGATTTTATTTTTATTTAGAATTTAATATTAAATAACATATGTCGTGACATTTAAATTGCCTACGTTTCACCGAAGCATTAAATAACAGATGACTTAATTTTGTCTCTATTACTTGATCTGCTATGAAACTTAACCATATCTCAGAACGTTGGAATATCATTTAAATTATAAAATAAAGATATGAATATATATATATATATATATATATATATATATATATATTTAAAATGCCTACTTCGTGTGATTGACACGTTAAAATATTCATGAATGCTAATGACACAACTGCAAAATAATTTCGTCTGCAAAAATCAATACGTTAGCAGCAAAATTATGGATTGATATGTTTTGTAACAGCGGTAGTTTCTGTAGCATATCATGAATAGTTTCGTTTGGTGATTTCTATTAACGACAATGTCATAATTTCTGTTTCTGTCAAAGGTAAAATAAATGAGTTGCTGCGATCAGTAATTTGCATCTGATACAGAAGTGACTACCATAACAAATGTTAATATTGTCTATATAGCTGATGGTACGTGTTTACGAGTCAGTTAATCTACTCGTATTTTAGATAGTTTAAGGGACCTACAGATCTTAATTAAGCCGACCTCTTATAAATTACGACCTTGCCCATCACATCTTATTGTTATATACTTTCTTTATTAAGGACTATATGAAACACTTCATATTTTCCCTTTCCACAAGATTTGAGGGATATTTTTCGTTAATAATCTTTATTCTTTCTTTATGAAGACATTTACTTTTGGTGCCTCTCCAACAATCTTTCCATCTAATATCTGGTTTTGAGATATACGAGTGTGACTTTTAAATTATTTCACTCTTATTTCAAATGGATTGCAAAACCATAGCTTCCCTTATTTTCTTGTCAGTAATTTGTGTCATAGACGTAACATTTCTAACATAAAATCTTTTTCAAATGCTGACAGAAAACTATGATGAAATACTGCATATTACACCTTTATCTCCATATGCAATGTAGTGGACTTCAAGAAAATTAAGAGATTTTAATTTGGAGGACGATTACACGACAACCAGGTACAAATCCAATGGCATCGTTGTTTTCTACTCAACAGTGTCATGCAAATTTAATAATTCCAACAGTCGTAAAACCAATTTTCTGCAGACATTATTGACAAATAATTATTTTTAATGACATGTATTTTACAGAACCTACTAATGGAATATTAATTCTTTTTCCATGAGATATCAGAAATAATAATTTTGGTGGGGGAAAGAATAATATGGTAGGAGCGTTCTTTTTAACCCCATATCACTTCTGATTAAGCAAAACTCTGACGATCCTTTATTTTAAAATATCAAAAAAATACATAATCGAAAATGCCATTTCGTTTTTGTGTGACGATGGTTTTGATTATAACATTAGAAGATAGAGTTGAGCGTATATGTTCTGCTAGTCTAAGTATAACTCTCTCTCAGAACTTGGATGAAGTAAATTGAAGTTAGTGTGCGTATACAGGTCTTGTTAGCCTAAATAACCTTTGGAATTTAGGCGCAAAACTTGAAATTTGGGGAAGAGGACTAGACGGTTACATCAACGCCAGTACATAACTGGTACTTATTTTATCAACCACGAAAGATGAAAAGTATAGTCACTCTCGGTGAAATTTGACCTGAGAACGTAAAGGCGGATGAAATGCCGCAAAGCATTTTGTTCGGTGTTCTAACGAATCTCCCTGCTCGCCGCTTATAGTTACCCTAAATATCAGCATCACTACATAAAGGCGAATCTGTCACAAAGACTACAAACATCCTATTGAACTGCTAGTTATACTAGTCAAATCTCCAACAACTCACATTTTAATTTCATATGACATAACAAAAAGTGGTCACATTAAATCATGTAGCCTCTGATTCACGATATCTGTAAATAGATTTAGTAATGATTGAAATGCATTTGATCCTAATTCTAATTTATTTTGCACAGATTATGAATGGTAAAATTGAATATAGTCATAGCAGTAATGTTTTTGATCATAGGGTGGTTAAATCCTGTGTGACATGGGGCTAAACAACAGGAACAACACAAATACATAAATCATGGTCTTTAGTTATTGATGATTTCAGATTGAACGTCAAACTGGATTATCGGGATATTTTCAATGATGGCAAAAGCGTAAAAGATATAAAACACAAATAAAATCTAACACAGTGTTCTTTCTTCCTGTCTTGAAATACAATCTTCAGAACACACAACATAAAGATGGCCGCCATAATTTAATAGCTTCTCATTAATAAACATTGAGGGTGGTGTCCACGGGAGAAAAGGCGGTGATTGACAGAAAGAGCGGTGACTGGCAGGAAGAACGTTGGACAGTGAGGCCAATACCTCTGAGTTCAAATACCATGAGAGCCAAATTTGAATTCCCTCCTTCCAAGAGTCGATAAGGATAAAGGATCAATTCATGAATGATGTGTATTTATTGAATTTGTGTTTCTTTAACAAAATGTCCAGCTTAGGAAGTGGATTATTATTAATTAGAGATAAACGCTGATGCTAAATCCTACCAAGGTCAACTTAGACTTAAACATTAAGAGATCGCTAACCAAAATAATTAACAGAAAATTCGTATGCGTCATTTGATCGATCACATTGTCCGCTCAGAGCAATTATAGAATGAAGTAATTTTAGAAATCAACATTAAGGATTCACATTGAGGTGGTGAGCGGGTAGAAACATTAGAATGCCGGACAAAATGCTTAGCAATTTTCTGTCTAGGGTTGGACAGAAAAGCCACCACAAACGGAAATTCAACAAAACACAACATGCAAAAAATATATATATATACGATAACACAACAAGTGGTAAACAAGACAAAAACAAGGCACACGGAAACTGGAAGGACACTGGGAGAAGAGGAAATCGGCTACGAGTGACCCGTGTATCTTGTTGTCCTGTTTACGTATTCGTCTATTTTACCGCATGTTGTGTTTTGTTGGATTTCCGCTTGCTGTGTCCTTTCTGTCCTATCCTTGACATATATATATATGTGTGCGTGTGCGTGTGCGTGCGTGTGTGTGTGTGTGTGTGTGTGTGTGTTGAGATGTTAGGTTGCCTTCAATAGATTAGATAATTGATTTTTAAAAAATAATCATTCATGAATATTAATTAAAGTGAAACAGAACCAGTGTGTGTGTGTTTATTATTGAAAGAACAAAATATGTTTTAACAGACAAGTTGTTTCAAGTAACTTGCAAGCCGAATACAAAACAAAATTCTCACTTCGAATTATACCATTATGAAGTATAAAAGAGAAGTAGAATTACTGAGAACAAATCAAAAATTGTTTGGAGCAATGTATCTAAACACTTCAGAAATTGAAAGAAAAGCAGTGTGAATAGCTTTGATTTTCTTTTTCACTTCCTTAACCATATTTTCGTGTCAAAAAGCTCAATTGAATACGATATGAAATATGTTTCGTCTGTGCAGCACATATGGTTTAGTGAATCCCAGTCCCTCCAGACGAAATCTTTGGAAAAATTAAGTGACACTCAATTTCTTTTTATTGTGTTCATTCTAGATGAAGAAATGCTCTTTCACATCATAAGACAATTTCATTTTCTCACAACTTATAATTTTTCTATAGGTCGTGAATTGTAACACCAACATCTATTTTCTTTGAAACAGCGTTACCACACTTAAGTATATCGAACTATTTTGCAAGTGTGGGGATATCTTATATTGTAAAAGCATATCAACATCCAGAACAGCGAAAACTAAGGACTGCTCTAAATATGTGGGCAAATTTAAAGTAATGTTTTCATTTGCCATGTTTGTGTAAAATTTAGACTGGCAACATTATCAGTTACATCGTATCTAACTTTGTTTAAGCCATTCCACTATGCCATCTTACTTCTGGTGGAAGATTTCATAGACATCGTCAGAAGGATTTTGAGTAACAGTCTGCCCAAGAAACCAGGTTTTAGCTCATGTATGTACATACGTACACGTGAATGTGTGTGTGTGCCTGTCTGTGTTACGCCTATATTGCATTTTTCAAGCTTGGTTTCATTTATGAAAGCGTATACATTTTGAAGTGTATAGACAGGGCTGTAAAGAACTTAGACATATAAATACCATATAATCATATGTTAATATGAGTTTATCATTTTAAGTATAACAATGGCAAGACTTAATATATAGAGAGTAAAAACAAGTTTATTCTGAATTTAGAGTTGACTAGAAATTCTAGTTCAGTTACACTGGTTGGACAAGCTAAAGGACAAAGTTTGATAGCTCGATGCATTTATTGTTCGCAAACATCACTTGTGCATATAGATCTCCACTGATCAAACAGTTTTAACTTCGAATTACGTAATTGGTATTTTTCATGCTAAATTACCAAGTAAAATCTGATTGAATACAACTATAAACAAAAGTAGAGCGACCATTAACCATTAGAATTCTTAATATTCCTATAAAATTGCATTATCTATTATGACTTCCCTTAGTGTAAGAGGAAACCGCGATTTTCCACAGCGATTTGACTGCTATTTCTAACACACATGTAGTGAGAGTGAGCTCCGTGTGTCCCAAATATGTGGCGCACACATGTGCGTTTCAATATGCATTGGATTTGTGATTTTGATTACATAGAAGTCTCTCTACATAAATGTGGCTATATGTATGTGCCCATATAATTGATACATGTTCACGCACACACACGCACGCACGCACGCACATACACACTTCCATACATACATATCTGCATTTATAATATGTCACACTTTAGGCATGCACACATTTGAAAGCAACGAAAAGAGAAAGTCAACGTAGAAACAGATTGAATCGTGAACTACTAAAAGTTTCATTTATAACTGGGTATATTTCTTACATTTGTATTAATAATTTAACAAGAAATGGAACCAGAAGAAAAATCTAAGGATGAGATCAAAGATATGAATGACCAATAACAGATATTATATCAGATCAGTCACGCGATTGCATGTTAGAAGTCTATAGCGGAAATCGAACATGATGAAGTTTATGTCTTGCAGTCTTTGCTTGGTAAGCAATATCGTGCGTGTGCACAGCTGTATTCAGTTTCGCTTTCGTACACACACGCGCGCACACATACACGGTCACTTCTTTGAGCCTGTATGTGCGAGTGTGTTATACACATATATATGTGTATATACAAATATGCAGAAATATTTACAAAGGTATATTATATTGAATATATTTATATACTGCTTTCACTGTCTATCTTTCATATTCTCACACCGACACTCACTCCCTGAGCGTTGTGTGTGCGTATGTTTATAATTTTCAGTGATAGAATCAGCTTCCAATATATGTGTATACAAACTCACCCCATCGCACAAATACAGACACTCTCTCACCCACACACTCAGTTGCATTTGCTACATACATCTAGACAAGCGTATATGTTTATACAGAAGGATAAAGTCTCTCTGTTACTGCTTCGACTCTATCGTTGATGGGCTTATGCATTCCCATTATCCACGATAATTATGACTCTCTCCTTTGGGAATACAAACAATGTCATTGTAAGCAACCAATAACTTATTCATACACCTGAATTCTACATACCTCCACCATGTTTTCTCTTCTGTACTTATTTCCTAAGTGTTAATACTTGAAGTACAATATCAAGTGGATTATTACAACTATATATGGTAAAGAATTTCGAGAGAGAGAGAGAGAAAGAAAGAGAGAGAGAGAAAGAGAGAGAGAGAGAGAGAGAGAGAGAGAGAGAGAAAGAGTGCCCGTATTTCAACCAGGTTACAGCGATCGCGGTGGATATGAAGATGATTTTCATGGTTGACAAACAACCAGGAGGTGTTAAGAATGGTGCTTATATTTCCAAAGAAATATTTACACTTGATACAATGGGTGTTTTTCAAACGTATTATCAATGAAATATAATGCTTCTCCACATTAAAGACATACTATCCGCTAACGGAGACATCACTGATCAGAGAAGAACCAATATAATTCGATTAAAAGATTAATCGAACCTGCCCTATGTGAAGGCACGTGGTTAAGAGGATAGGGTATTCGGGCCACGATCAAAAGGTCGTGAATTCGATTTCCAGCGTCACATTTTTCCTTGAGCAAGACATTTTATTTAGCTTTGCTTAACTGGCGAAAAGAGATAGTACTATTATTTCAAATACCAGCCTTGTCACATTCTGTATTACGCTGAATATCTTTGAGAACGAAGTCAACGACACTCGAATCAACTGCAGCCCACATCGTCATAAACAACGTAGCGCCAGTTTTGTTTCTAAAACATTAGAAACATGCTGGACGCGACATATATTATACATATATATGTGTGTGTGTGTGTGTGTGTGTGTGTGTGTGTGTGTGTGTGTGTGTGTGTGTGTGTGTGTGTGTGTGTAAATGTGTATGTGTATATATATATATATATATATATATATATATATATATATATATATGTATGTGTGTATGTATGTACGTATATGTGTGGGCATATGCGTGTTTTGGATTATGTTTCTGTGTATATATGTGCTTTATGACTATTTGTAAGCTCAATATAATATTTGTATTGCTTTTGTTTTAGTTTTGCATACGGATATGCAGAAGCATAGAACATAATGATATGCAATACATATAAGATGTAATGCTACCCGATACATCGAAGAACGAATAGTATTAGTTATTCGAGATGACTTTTGTATATTTGATAATATACTATTACAACGAAAATTACAAATCAGTGGTTTTATTATCTAAAACAGGATGCATCATTATTAAATCACAAGGCATGACAAAATACATTACGTATCTTTCGGAAATTACTTCACGTGGGTAGCCACGCACTGTGATTGCGTTGCTAATGTTACACACAGCGTTAGCCTCATTATGCAATATTATATAACACTTGTCGATATCATGCGACGTAATAAGCTAATTGCAATCTCAAATATGCTGATGTAAGCCTAAAAATATCTGGAATGCTGTTGTTTATCATTCCAGTGATTAATATGCGTCTGTGTTGTCAATAGTGATATGAATATTTCTGAAATAACGTGTAGCAGATAATAATATATTGGATTCGAAATATTAAGTATGACATGGTTAAGTACAAACAAATGAGTCCTTTTGTTTTGGGTTCGAACGAAAGAAGTGGTCACATATCTCTAGGTACATTTCACGTAACAACAAATCACACAGTATGTCTTCATCTTTAAGATGGCATTATTTTCATTGAAGTAAATTTAGGAGCTATTTCTAGTAGGTGCAGCGATTGTATATACTATCGATTTGTTTATATTTGCTTCGCAATACGTTGGTAGACCATGACAGTGGAAATTAAACATTTCTGCCCTGAACATACTATTACACTAACGGTATAGATTTTTGTACTCAGGCGCAGTTTTACGCGCAATTTCTAGAAAATATCATATGCATTGATCCCAAAGCTAAAATATTAATATCCCATTATAAATAAAGATGCCAACGTTTAGTATATTTCTCCTAATTCAGTGGATTACGTGGAAGCATTAAAGCGCCATCTGGCGGTGCAGCCTCTGAGTTAGCCTTTTGTAGCTTCCGACAACTATCGCTTAAACAGTAACTGTCGGACACATTTCAGTCGCAACCTGAAGTGGTACTCAAAATATTTGCTCAAACCATCATGTAGGGGTATTGAACACTGGACCAAACATTTGCACAGCAAGCAGTTCTTCCACACATTTTTGTCTTCATTCAGAATGTACTTTTAACACGACAATGCTCATTTATTCTCGTAAATTTAATTTAAAATAATTTCTACTCGTACAATGATCAGTTACATTATCATCGCATCTACAGATCGTCAGCTTCCGTCTTTTTATTAATGAAAAACACCTACTGTTCTTGTTTTGTATACTAAACAGAAACAGACTGAAACAACACAATTTACATTTCATTACAAAATATTTATCAGTTTATCAGTTTCGTCTGGTATAGACACTACTGATTTTTTTAGAATATATATCTGAAGTTAATACAGTTAATATTGAAATTGAATTGTTAAAGGAAACGAAGACTGGATGTTGTGCTGCTCTTCGAAATTACTGCTGTGTAGTGTTTGAAGTGTTGGGGCTGTGAACAAGCAGAAAGGAAAATTTATGCCCCACTGTAGATGTATTGGACATGAGAGAACGCACAGAATAATCGTTACACGATATCTTCTCTTTTATTTTATTTTACACCGCGGCCATGCTGTGGCACCATTTTGAGAAATGTTAGTCAAAACGGATTCTAGTAATTATATATTTTAAGCTTGGTTGTTTTCCTAAACTTCCTTTTTGCAGAACCGCTTGCTTATGAGAATGTGAATACACTAACACCGGTTGTCATGTGGTGGTGGGAAACAGATACACAGACATCCACATACATGTATATTTAGATGCGATGAACTTCTTTCACTTTCGGCCTTCCAAATGCACTCACAATACAATTGCCCAAGGTGCCACGCAGGGAGAACCATGTGGCTGGGAATCATGCTTCTTCGCTTACAGCCATGCAAACTTTATAACGTTATTTTATCAACGCACTTATTTTGGGACTGAATCTCGTAAATATAGCTCACTTATGTAGGACTCAATTATGCCACGTCAGAGACTTTTACGTCACTGTAACGTGTTTAGCTTTCTTTAAAACTGATTTCCTGACAGTAATTACGAGTTTAGCAATATGCAGGTTTTTAACTAATACGACATTACATTTTTATAGATCTAGGTGGAACCGACTGGCATGCATGTATGAAATCGGCGTGTATGACTATCGAACATTGTATTTCGAATAAGTACAGAAAAACATGAGATTCACCTGTACTTCATACGTTAGTGTTTTATAGTTTGTGTTGAACAGCTGTTTAATGAGGACAAACAGCATTAACTCTATAATGAGAAAGTTTAAATTATGGGTGAATTTTATGCTGTTATGATTTTATTCCAAATACAAGAGTAAAATCTTAGATTTAGGAAGAAATTTCGTAGATTTAAAGATAGTCTAAACAAGATGACATAAGTGAACTTATCGCCAGTTGGTGAGCTTCTCTTATACAGTTATTGTCTAAGGATTAACTCTTAAATGAAAAATTACTATGGCACTCATTAAGTCATGTCACTACCAGATCAATTGGATTTTTTTTTTTTACTAAACCTATAATTAAGCCCCGTGTAATATTGGATTATATTATTATATGTATTAGACTCTTACATCTCACATATTTATACATTTAGTCCATTAATATTTGTTCTTGCTCAATAAAGTCTTGACTCATAATCTTTGTAACTGTTACCATTCAAGTTTCAGATATCGTTTCTGGCTTAACATGAACTCCATTTATCTCATATCGTCTAGACGTTTCTGGGAAGATGATCTTCCACACAATAAATATGATTACTAGCGAGAACATACAATACTAAACTGAAGATAATTATAATGGTAGCATTGAAATTCTGTTCCAACAAACCATCAATTGGAATATATATAATACCTTCACGTTACAATACGGTGGACTTCTGTGTATGTGTGTGCTTACATGTACAAACCAGTGTCAAGGAAATAGATTTATTAATAATAAAGTGAGAATAAAAACTATGACATAACACAGATGCATCTAAAATCCACACTTATACTTTTCATGGATGCTAAGTAGCATTCAAGACTAAATGCACAAACGTTTCACGTAAAATATACAAACGATTTTGTGTTCTTGTTTGACGCTCGGGAAGGTGAGAAAGCTTTTTACGTTTCGAGCCTACGTTCTTCAACAGAAAGGAACACGAGGAAATAAACAGAGAGAATAAATAAGACTTGAGGAGTTAGCGGTCAATCATATATATATATATATATATATATATATATATATATATATATATATATATATATATATATATATATACATATATACATTCATACATGTACGAATGCGTGTGTGTATGCAGTTTCGTTATGACTTAGGGCGAAAATTATTGAATATCTCGAGTTGTTTCTTCCCATATACTCTTTTGGTTGCAAGGGAAGCCGTAAAAAGGATTACAGAATTGTCAATGCAACAAGATTATATAAATTACATGAAGTAACTGATAATGATTCTTTGTTAATGAATACCCGCATAAAACTCTGTAGCTTTGTATTTTAGAAACAAGAAACCATTTTATTGTTGTGTGCGTGTGTGTGCGTTAAAAACAACATCATTAAATGTGTTCTTTAAGATGCAGTGATGTGTTTTTAAGGAAGATTTTTCAACTATTCCATGCATTCTAGCTGTGCATTGAGGTGCTCCCTAGCTGGCTCCAGATATCATCTTTTCTGACGTATAACTCATGTTAAGATGATAACGACGCTTTCTTTCAGCTGTCACAGGCAGCCATTTGTGATTAGGGAATATATCATCGACTGAATAGCGGAGAATCTTTTTGCCGAGTTCCTACATTTATATACAAAAGCTGAATCAGACGAAACGATGAAGCAGAAATATGTTGCAAAAATATGTTACAGAAAATTTATATGTTTATTTACGCCACAACTGTTACTGACACTTTTTTTCATAAATATAATAATGATGGCTACGCTGACGATAATCTCATTGATGACAACGATGATATACATGATGTTGTTGATGATGATGATGATAATAATAGCGAGTCTGATTGTTTGGCCATGCATAGAAAGTTCGTTTTGTTTATCTCACGCCCAAAACTGATCGATTGACCAGTGCTACGTACTATGGAGTTCCAATCTGGTCATGTCTTGTTTTTCTCTCTCGCTCGCTGGGTTTGAGGGAATAGTACGTGCTAGATATCTGAAAAGAACGAATAGCATGGTACCTTAGGCTGCAGAAAGCAAGCCCGCTACGCATGCAAGGTATCAAGAGTTCCACGAAAACCCATGATAAAGAGAAATAATAATAATAATAATAATAATAATAACAACCTCTGCAGTCTTGGTTGACGATCTTACTAGAGAGGTTGTCTCGATGAAAATACCGGTGGGTGGCTAACTCTAAAACACATACCAGAATGTTGAACGAAAATGTCTAATACAAATCTTTGAAATAATGGTGTTAATGAGGCTAGAACCAAATTTAAAAGGCTTTCGCCCGACAGGTGCCCTGTGGTTGTGCAGCGTAGGCCTGGCCGTCATGCAGAGACTGCTTGCAAACAAAGCAAGAGGCAGAGATGAAGGTGGGATAAGGAGGCAAATAAAACGGTCCCGGTAGAACTGTTAAAAAAAGGTTTGCCTCCTCGGCACCACGGCCAGGATAATCAGGAAAGTATTGAATAGCTGAAAAGAACGAATAGCATGGTGCCGTAGACTGCAGGTAGCAAGCCCGCTACGCATGCAAGACTTATGTTAAGGAGACAACAATAATCCTTTCTATTATAGGCACAACGCTACATATTTTGAGAAAGGGAATAACTGCTTATATCACCTGCAGTGCCCAATTGCTACTTATTTCATCGTCTGCGCCAGGATGACAGTCAATCAACCTTGATGGGATTTGAACTCAGAACAAAATAAATAAAGAAATCCTGCTAAGTGTTTCGTCCGGTATGCTAACGATTTTCCAGATCGCTGCGTTAATAATAGTAATAATAACATTAATAATAATTTCAAAGAATATATATATATATATATATATATATATATATATATAGCCCGTTAGTACTTTCGAGACATGAACATAACAAATACTCTCCAGCACACATCATAATTTGATTTACTGATCCGGTATTTGCGATATATTTGGAAGGATTTCAGATGATAACCGAAAGACATCGAATTTATTAACTTAGAAGCTTCAGCAACGTTAGCTAGATATCCGAATCAAATACTTTATGTGAATATATGCCATCAGGCAGATGAAAGGCTGATGCCAGACTATGCTCGATATAATACCATATAGAATAATCATGTAAATATTCAAGTCCCAATGCACTGCATAACATCAGAATTTACAAAATTACATTAGAGTTTTATATTATTTTTGCATTAGTGCATGCTTATGTGTGTTTGTGCTGCAATCGTTTTAGGTCTGTGCGTATAAAGTTATAAAAAATAGAATATAGACGCAGGCGTAGCTGTGTGTTAAGAAGCTTGCTTCCCAACCACATGATTCCAGGTTTCAGACCCACTTCGCGGCACCTTGGGAAAGTGTCTTCTACTAAATCCCCGGGTCGACCAAAGCTTTGTGAGTGGATTTTGTAGACGTGGTACACCCACACACACACGTGTGTGTGTGTGTGTGTGTGTGTGTGTGTTGGTGTGTTTACATCTCCGTGACTTAGCGGTTCGGTAAAATAACCGATAAATTAAATACTATGCTTACAGAGGTGAAAACTGGGAAGATAGAGACTGTGTGGACGCCTGTCGGTAATTTAAGGATCTACCGTTGTTACCAATCATAAAACCGATTTCTTCTGAATATTACCCTTCACTTATCATGTTCTGTAGAATTGTCAAGCACCTACACGCTGTTCAATCGATCCTGGTAATTCAATTGATTGAATATCAGAACAATTACCTATTTGCATTATTAATTTCTCTTTTAAGCGCAATAGGAAATAATATATTTTTTAAAACACTTTTAATCTGAATTAATTTTAATTTTGTTATCGTTTTAAGAAATTTTTGTTACGTGAAAATAATTTTATTTTCAATTTCGTACTTATTTTCAATTAATCATCCTTCCTTCAGCTTATTCTGTAAATAATTAAAAATAATTATCTTTACGTTAAACGAAACTATATCCGTTTTATTTTACACGAGCACGTGCCAGTCATAATTATTGTATTGTGCACCAGTTATTGTGACAACCTTAATTAAAGATTCACTGCTTCTCATTTCAGTTTCTGATTAATGATTTCAATTTAATTTTATATGGGCGGCAGTTATTGTGACAATGTTAATTTACAATTCATCAATTCGCATTTTAGTTATTCGAATTTTTTTAGCTAAAAAAGCACGCAAGAGTATCGACTTATTAGGATTAACGATTGATCATGTAAATGGATGCAAGTTTTCACTCGACAGGGAAAAAGAAGATTTTTCTTTTCTTTTCTTTCACTTTGAAAAATAAAAATTGTAATGCGTGACGACATCGTGGAAGTCAGTTCGATCAGTAATGTCGTTCCAGGGCACAAAACTCTCGTTCCTATCAGGCGTATCAATAAGCTGTCAGCAAATCACTGAACGACTTTGAGATGTCGAAAAAGCTAAAAAAGCTCGACTCAAAACAAGAACAAAAAATGAATTCAATGAACGCCTTCATGTCTTTTATGTCCCTGAAGTTGGCGGGTCGAGTATTATCTACCGAAGGGGTTCAGGTTTTCATCGACAATTCCGACAGAAATTACTTTCAGATTCAATTTCACGTTGAGATAAAACTGATCAGCACCAAACACTCGTTTCTTTTAAGTATTTGCTCAGAGGTTTGGAACTGATTTTAATTTGCAGTCGTGATACATACATGGCAGCAGATATACGGGACGTTGTTATTTACTTCATGCTTTGTTTGTATCTCCACTAAAACATGTGAATAAGCTAGTCTTTAGTTCTGTTTACATAGAATTTACCGTTATTTTTGTATTGACTAGATGGTGGGTTTTCAGTAGTGGTGGGCTTACAATAGAGGAAGATTTTTAACACATCAGATTTGTTATTTTTTCTGCTTACCCCCTTCCTCATCCACTAAAACATGTATTCTGATTATAATATAAAATCTAATGCTAATTTTTTTTGCGCCTTATTTTCATTAACAAAACCAATTCTGTTTTCTTATTTGTTTCGCGTGAAATATTACCTGTGAAGAGATTATATGCTTCATTCACATCTGAAAGTTTCACAATATATAACATTTATTGTTATTAAACTAGGCATTGGAAATATTAAGACTCTCGCTCCTTTTGTTATAGAAAATATTTTAACATCAGAAGTAGAACCAATATGTGAATTTGAAACCTGTTCTATCATTTGATTTGACCTATGGATTGTAAACTTTCTTTTAACTGATAAATTATGTTACTTGATGTTCCTTAAACTACGAAAAACCTGTAATTAATTATTGTAATATTATTAATTAAAAATGATTACCAACGAAGTCTATTTCGCTGATGTAATCATGCAAACGTAACGAACAAAGGCATTGGCTTCGAAAATCGTCAAAGATAATATCACGTCATTAGATTAGAATTTCGCGAAATTTATTCACTCCTATAAAAATGTATGCACATATACTTTGCAACAAAAGTATATTTCGTTTCGATTTATTCAGCTTTTATGTAAAGTATAGTTTAAAATCATCTGATAGACAGATTGTCAATCTGTACATATATTCTGAATAATTATATCTTCTAAATAACTATAATTTTCGCTTTGATATGCTTTCACATTTTAGTATTTTATACTTTTATATTTATTTCTAAATTGTTTAAAATAAAAAGAAAACAAAACATGGTGATCTGTTATCTACCATATATCACGAATGGAAAAAATTCAAATTATAGACACGCTGTTTTATACAATAAGCATTTAAATGCTGTCGAGATTCAATGTAATATATTTGTGAATAGAAATTATGTTATTATTCAAATAGTTTCATATTTTCTTGTGTTTCTTTCACACCGATGGTGAAGGTTGTGGAAATAGTTTTCACACATCAGACGAAACTGTTACATTCCATCACAATCGCTTGCGCGAACATACACACTATCTCTCGTGCACATTCACACTCCACCTTATCTCACGTTTATGAGTACACATACACAGACACACAAACACACAAATATGAAGAGAGCGAGAGAGAGAGAGAGAAAGTTATATATAGTACAGAGGGAAAACGGAGAGAGAGAGATAGAGTGAGATAAATAGAGAGATAGAGAGACAGTTATAGAGAGACAGAAATGTATATGTATATACACATATACTTGTGTGAGAGAGTGTGTATGCGAACGAATACTGTTCCTTCTAACCAATATCACTACGGATATATCCATCACTAACACTATATTAAATAATTTTTCATTAGATGTTAGATTTCAATCAATTTCCTGTCTAATGACACATTTCGGTTTCATAAATAAATGATATATTTCCTAGTTCAATGCTCGATTATTATTGTTATTGTTGTTGCAGCTTATGATAACCGCTGCTGGTGGTGAAGCTGCTGCTACTGCTGCTGACAAAAGTATTGTTGTGTTGTTGCTGTTGTTGTTTCGGTTAATACCGTTTTTATTATTGTTTGTCTTATTCGCTATTACTTTCAATACATTGTTATTATTTTCCTCGCTTTTTTTCCCTTGAAAGACATATCATAGTACATGATAAATGAATCACAATTTTCATGAGGCAATACAGCGTCAATAAATCTCTGGCACATTTTTTCAAACCTTCAAGATTAGCTCGTTTAACTATTAGCTTATTATAATAGTTATCGTATGTCATCAAGTCATTTCAATATGTCTCCTGACATAATTGCTGTATATCGAACGGACCCTGATATGCCATTTATTAAACAGACATCTATACATTTGCTCTCCACTCATTTATCGGTTACTGCAGATAATCTATCACCAAAAATGTCTAATCACCAAAACTTCTCTTATCTTCTCTTTACAAGAAATCTCATAGACTTATAGAGCTCCCTCCCTCCCTCTCCCTTTCTGTATATATGCGCAAACGTAGCTGTGTAGTAAGAAATTTGTTTTACAAACCACATGTTTCTGGGTTTCAGTGCCGCTGCATGGCACCTTGCGCTAGTTTCTTCTGTCATAACCGCCGGCTGACTACTCATTATGAGTAGATTTGGTAAACAAAAGCTGAAACTATTCCGTCGTGTGTGTATGTATGGGTTTGTCTAGTAGCGCCGCTTGGTGGTGAGTTTACGAGTTCATAAGCCGTTAGGTGAAAGAGCCCGATAAAAGATTTAGCTTTAATGACTGACACAAATCAAGCTTAGTCATTAGGATGTTCAGAAGACCATAAGTGTATGATTTCGATTCCTGAATTGACTGGTGTGTTATGTACTTGGACTCTTTCCATTCATGTTGCTAGAGTCTGTTCAACTGAAATTAGCATCAGCCGTTTCCATCCGGCTCACGATTACTTGACGTGTCACAGAATCATTGTGGATTGGCCGAAATAGTTCATATGACAGACACCCGAAATTAATGCCGTGTTTTCAATCGAGTAGTCAGTTTTTCCAAAAAAAGTATGAAATATTTTAATGATCTATAAGTTAATGTGGACACTCGCAATATATTTGTGTATGCTCTTATAATCCATGGGAGACAAGGGCATTAGGGTGTTCGATTCGGCATTGCATGCTTCACACATTTTGCAAGGGTAACAATGCAACACGTAATGGTGCGAGTGTTCGGATCTTCTAAATATCATTTAACAAATTACGAAACGGTGATTTCGATATTTTGGAAGGGTGCTGATAAAAAAAGTTGTTCCTAATATTACTTTCTATTATAGGCACAGGGCCTGAAATTATGGCTGATCTGCGTTCAAACAGCGACTGAAGCCGATCCGCGTTCAAGAAACAATCAGAAAATTAGTTACAGCGTGAGAGAATGTTATAAATAAGGACAGCAAATACATATCGAACGGTTGAATGTATTTATGATCTGAACACATTACAAAAAATGCGACATGCAATCAGGTAGTGACGATATATGAACAGTGTGACGCAGAAAGGAAGGAAGAAATCATCGGAAATATTGGTCTCAACTGTCGCCACAAGGCCAGCAATTAAGGGGTGATTATATCAGTCTCAGTACTCTATTGGTACTCATTTTATCAATCCCGAAAAGAGCGAAGATAAAATCGACCACGGCGGATTTTGAAGTTAGAACAGAAAAATGGACGAAATAGCGCGATAATGATTATGCTAGCTCGCCACCTTAAATGCAGTTGAAATATTAAAAAGTCTAATTCACAAATTATTGAGCTTGGAAACAGTGACGCCAAAATGTTTCATACCGCCCAACGGGAGTTAGAGACGTACATACACACACACTAGCACGCGCAAGTATAGGTATTTCAGACAAATTTCTCATTAACTGAACGATAGCGAATTAGAAAAATAATATGTCGGAAAACATTGACAGGACACATTTAACTGAAAGGGTTAAAAAAAAAGGCGAAAACAGTGAAGATAAAGATGTTTGGATGCTTCATTTTAACACCTATCCGATTGACAGTGAGTGTCTAGAGGAATGACAAGAATATAATAACAACGGTACATAATTATTATAGCACTAATTAGGTCGATTCAAAATACAAGAGAGAGACACAGATATCGGCAAAGAGGAAAAGAAACAGAACAGTATACCGACACGAGTATTTGAGTCTATTTGATTGTTTACTGACAGTTTCTTTACAATGTATCCTATCATGCCCATGCTAAATCGCAACGACAGTATTTGAGATTAACGGAGGTAGCAAGTGTTTTGTTGATCATTTGTTTCAGATATACACAGGCATATCCATGTACGCGCGTGCGTGCGTGCGTGCGTGCGTGCGCGGCATCTAAAATTATAAACTTTTCAAAAAACATGACTTACTTGGAACAGTGGATCTCGAATCAGATAAAGGTAATATTTACATGGTATTATTTACAGCGTTATCTGTTTTGAGATCCAATGTATGGCAGGGATATAAGTGTGTGTGTGTAAATACACACACACACACACACACACAGGAAGTATATGCCTACATACAGAAACATAGACGTGTTTACAATCATAATCATATCACTATATAAATAACAAAAAGCATAATTTATAAAAACAATGTTGGCGTTTCTATAAAGTTGTTGGCTGAAGATTGGATCTGGTGAAATTTTTATTCACACACACACACACACACGCGCGCGCGCGCGTATATATGTGTTTGTGTGTGCACATATGTCAGTGTACTTGTTATTTTCTTATGTATTTCTCTATAATACGTCGATCAATATATGTGTATTATGTGTTTTACTTTACTTACCAACCTATATTCACCAAAAGATGTTCTGTTGAACTTAACGTTAAATTCAAACAGAATTTTTGTTCACTTTTCAAACTTTAATAAACTTAGCTTCGTCTTTTTTTTTAATTTTTACTTTTTCCGGATATTTTTGCACAAAATTCTTGACAACTCGTATATTCTGTCTACGTTGTATCACTGCTTTCATTTTCAGTCTTATTTTTTATTATTTCAAACGTTTTGTTTCTTTTTACAGAGTTACCTCATTTTCTTGTTTTGTCGTCATGAATTTCATTCACTCATTAATTATTTTTCTGGCTACCTAGACTCGTCACATGCTTCTTGTTTCCAACTTCTTTGAATATTTCTACTGCCCGTGTTATTTAAGGTTTTCCTTTGATTTCAATTTTGAAAGTATCTTTGGAGTGACTCCATTACTTCCCAGGAACTATCTGGGCAGCAATGCCATCCAAACTGCCACTTACCACTATAGATAGATAGATTTCGGCATCGGCAGTGTTTTATCGTGTGTCCGATAATTTATTTAGCTTCTAAGGCGGTAAGCTGGCAGAAACGTTAGGACGCCGGGCGGAATGCTTAGCGGTATTTTATCTGTCTTTACGTCCTGAGTTCAAATTCTGCCCAGGTCGACTTTGCCTTTCATCTTTTCGGAGTCGATAAGTTAAGTACCAGTTGCGTACTGGAGTCGATCCTAATTGACGGGCCTCCTCCCTGAAAATTTCGGGCCTTGTGCCTAGAGTAGAAAAGAATTTATATGACTTCTTGACCGCTTCTTGTCATCTGCCCTATTTAAGCCTCTGATCTCTAATGAGGCTGATTCTTTCATAGAAGCATCTATTGCAAAATTCACAAGGGATCTGTGGTGGAGGCTTTAATTGTTGCAGCTTCATTTTTTTTTCATTTTTTTTTTTGCTGACGTCTCTCGTCTTCAATCCTCTGTCGTTCAGCTTAAAAATGATCTGTCATAGTAGAGCTGAAATGATGCCAATCTGGCCTGTCTTTATCTTCATTGTCCTAGGCTTTGGGACATCCTACAAGCGATCTCCCGACGGACGAATCCAACACTTTAAAACGCTGAGTGTAAAGGACATTACGTTAATCTTCTCACCCAAAATGCAGTTCTTCGATCGTTGGTCTGAAAAAACGTATAACTAATGTTATACTGTTATTCAGAAGCGCATGGCATACATAAAAACTAATTAAAACAAGGCATGGACACGAATTCTAGAGTAATTTCGAGTTGTTGAAATATTTTGGTGGAAGTGCAACTTGCACAGTTGATGGAGAAACATTAACGAGGATAATTTAATGCCAAGCTCGTGTAGGATATAATGGTGTTCAGTGTTACGTATAATGTATTAATTAAATTAATACCTGAACATTAGGTTACCATAAAAGTTAATATATTAAAATTTGCGTTGAACAAAGTAAGCTGGACTAACTGATGGAAATCCTATCAGATTTAACTTTGCTTTTATTTTCCTCGAGAGATCGATAAAATAGTATTGAAATATGCAGTACCATGAGCGACCACAATCAATAATACCCATTCTCTCAAATGTAAGAAACACTTACTGATTATATATATGTATATATATATATATATATATATATACACGTACTCGTCTGTGTGTACATACATACATACATACATACATACATACACACACACACTATGTAAAGGTATTTACACGATAATAATCTCAATAATTTGCGAAGGAATGTGTTAATAATTTTCCATTATAAATTCTGTTTCTTCTTTTTTTCTTCTTTACATGAAACGCATAAAGTTACTTAATGGAAAGCATAAATGTGTAAAGCAAATTTTACTTCACTATTTATTATCTCATTATCTCTTAGTATAGCCTCGTTTCCACTTAGACAACAGAATGTATTAGAGAAATTAGACTATATAATCGTTTTTACATATATTTTTATGTAAGTAACGCGTCTTGTATAAAACACAATATGTTAGTGATTATATATATGTATATATATATATATATATATATATATATATATATATACATATATATATAATCATAAATATATAGGGATTGACAGTAACCTGCTTCTCCAACATACTGAGAATTCAGAAATAGCAGTCAAAGAACTACTGATTTCAAAACTACAAATTATTACTCCAGATTGATAGCGATATATTTGATACACACAGAACAAAAAACAGTAGAGAAGAGTAAAAGACACTTGCCTTTAGTTAATTTAGTACAATTGTTTCACAGTTAAGAGTAAAATACTCTATTCTGATCTTCAGCTAAATATTCTAATAAATTTGTTAATGTCTAAGTAACTCACGTTAATTTTGACCATGTGAACATCAATACCACGTGAGGAAGACGTTAAGAAATTTATCGGCCAGTAAGTTCAAAATCCCTCGCCCTAATGAATTTCAATTCAGTGTGTATCAGAAATAATCCCGCACAGGAAAGAGACTCGTACGAATTCCTGTGGTTAAACTATCCACCTTAGAGTTATTATTAAAATATAGATATGCAGGGCAGGGAATCGTCAATTAGTAATAAAATTAATAATCAACAATGTTGCCGGGTAGCTCAGTATGAAAAAACCTTCTTCGGTAAAAAATTTATAATCATAAATATATAGGGATTGACAGTAACCTGCTTCTCCAACATACTGAGAATTCAGAAATAGCAGTCAAAGAACTACTGATTTCAAAACTACAAATTATTACTCCAGATTGATAGCGATATTTTTGATACACACAGAACAAAAAACAGTAGAGAAGAGTAAAAAACACTTGCCTTTAGTTAATTTAGTACAATTGTTTCACAGTTAAGAGTAAAATACTCTATTCTGATCTTCAGCTAAATATTCTAATAAATTTGTTAATGTCTAAGTAACTCACGTTAATTTTGACCATGTGAACATCAATACCACGTGAGGAAGACGTTAAGAAATTTATCGGCCAGTAAGTTCAAAATCCCTCGCCCTAATGAATTTCAATTCAGTGTGTATCAGAAATAATCCCGCACAGGAAAGAGACTCGTACGAATTCCTGTGGTTAAACTATCCACCTTAGAGTTATTATTAAAATATAGATATACAGGGCAGGGAATCGTCAATTAGTAATAAAATTAATAATCAACAATTTTGCCGGGTAGCTCAGTATGAAAAAACCTTCTTCGGTAAAAAATTTATAATCATAAATATATAGGGATTGACAGTAACCTGCTTCTCCAACATACTGAGAATTCAGAAATAGCAGTCAAAGAACTACTGATTTCAAAACTACAAATTATTACTCCAGATTGATAGCGATATTTTTGATACACACAGAACAAAAAACTGTAGAGAAGAGTAAAAAACACTTGCCTTTAGTTAATTTAGTACAATTGTTTCACAGTTAAGAGTAAAATACTCTATTCTGATCTTCAGCTAAATATTCTAATAAATTTGTTAATGTCTAAGTAACTCACGTTAATTTTGACCATGTGAACATCAATACCACGTGAGGAAGACGTTAAGAAATTTATCGGCCAGTAAGTTCAAAATCCCTCGCCCTAATGAATTTCAATTCAGTGTGTATCAGAAATAATCCCGCACAGGAAAGAGACTCGTACGAATTCCTGTGGTTAAACTATCCACCTTAGAGTTATTATTAAAATATAGATATGCAGGGCAGGGAATCGTCAATTAGTAATAAAATTAATAATCAACAATTTTGCCGGGTAGCTCAGTATGAAAAAACCTTCTTCGGTAAAAAATTTATAATCATAAATATATAGGGATTGACAGTAACCTGCTTCTCCAACATACTGAGAATTCAGAAATAGCAGTCAAAGAACTACTGATTTCAAAACTACAAATTATTACTCCAGATTGATAGCGATATTTTTGATACACACAGAACAAAAAACAGTAGAGAAGAGTAAAAAACACTTGCCTTTAGTTAATTTTGTACAATTGTTTCACAGTTAAGAGTAAAATACTCTATTCTGATCTTCAGCTAAATATTCTAATAAATTTGTTAATGTCTAAGTAACTCACGTTAATTTTGACCATGTGAACATCAATACCACGTGAGGAAGACGTTAAGAAATGTATCGGCCAGTAAGTTCAAAATCCCTCGCCCTAATGAATTTCAATTCAGTGTGTATCAGAAATAATCCCGCACAGGAAAGAGACTCGTACGAATTCCTGTGGTTAAACTATCCACCTTAGAGTTATTATTAAAATATAGATATGCAGGGCAGGGAATCGTCAATTAGTAATTTAATTAATAATCAACAATTTTGCCGGGTAGCTCAGTATGAAAAAACCTTCTTCGGTAAAAAATTTATAATCATAAATATATAGGGATTGACAGTAACCTGCTTCTCCAACATACTGAGAATTCAGAAATAGCAGTCAAAGAACTACTGATTTCAAAACTACAAATTATTACTCCAGATTGATAGCGATATTTTTGATACACACAGAACAAAAAACTGTAGAGAAGAGTAAAAAACACTTGCCTTTAGTTAATTTAGTACAATTGTTTCACAGTTAAGAGTAAAATACTCTATTCTGATCTTCAGCTAAATATTCTAATAAATTTGTTAATGTCTAAGTAACTCACGTTAATTTTGACCATGTGAACATCAATACCACGTGAGGAAGACGTTAAGAAATTTATCGGCCTGTAAGTTCAAAATCCCTCGCCCTAATGAATTTCAATTCAGTGTGTATCAGAAATAATCCCGCACAGGAAAGAGACTCGTACGAATTCCTGTGGTTAAACTATCCACCTTAGAGTTATTATTAAAATATAGATATGCAGGGCAGGGAATCGTCAATTAGTAATAAAATTAATAATCAACAAGTGTTTTTTACTCTTCTCTACTGTTTTTTGTTCTGTGTGTATCAAAAATATCGCTATCAATCTGGAGTAATAATTTGTAGTTTTGAAATCAGTAGTTCTTTGACTGCTATTTCTGAATTCTCAGTATGTTGGAGAAGCCGGTTACTGTCAATCCCTATATATTTATGATTATAAATTTTTTACCGAAGAAGGTTTTTTTCATACTGAGCTACCCGGCAAAATTGTTGATTATTAATTTTATTACTAATTGACGATTCCCTGCCCTGCATATCTATATTTTAATAATAACTCTAAGGTGGATAGTTTAACCACAGGAATTCGTACGAGTCTCTTTCCTGTGCGGGATTATTTCTGATACACACTGAATTGAATTTCATTAGGGCGAGGGATTTTGAACTTACTGGCCGATAAATTTCTTAACGTCTTCCTCACGTGGTATTGATGTTCACATGGTCAAAATTAACGTGAGTTACTTAGACATTAACAAATTTATTAGAATATTTAGCTGAAGATCAGAATAGAGTATTTTACTCTTAACTGTGAAACAATTGTACTAAATTAACTAAAGGCATGTGTTTTTTACTCTTCTCTACTGTTTTTTGTTCTGTGTGTATCAAAAATATCGCTATCAATCTGGAGTAATAATTTGTAGTTTTGAAATCAGTAGTTCTTTGACTGCTATTTCTGAATTCTCAGTATGTTGGAGAAGCAGGTTACTGTCAATCCCTATATATTTATGATTATAAATTTTTTACCGAAGAAGGTTTTTTCATACTGAGCTACCCGGCAAAATTGTTGATTATTAATTTTATTACTAATTGACGATTCCCTGCCCTGCATATCTATACATATATATATATATATGTATGTGTATGTATGTATGTATGTATGTATGTATGAGAGAGAGAGAAAATGAAAGGGGAGGGCAGACGCTGAAAAATCTTAAATACATTTAGGAGTTTCATGGTATATGTTTAATATCTTAATCGGCTTTTATATATATATATATATATATATATATATATATATATATATATATATATATATATATATATATATATAGTAGTTAGATAGGTAGATAGATGTATAAATAATGAATAGGGAGAATTATACTCCGTATATACCACAACTATTTACTGCTCGAAGTTAATTGGGCTATTGCAATATATATATGTATATATATATATATATGTATATATATTATTGGAGGCGCGCGGCTTAGTGGTTAGAGAATTCGACTCACGATCGTAAGTTTTATTCCCGTCTACGCGTTGTGTCCTTGAGCAAGACACTTTATTTCACGTTGCTCCAATTCATTCAGCTGACAAAAATGAGGAATGCCTTTATTTCAAAGGGCCAGCCTTGTCACACGCTGTATCTCCCTGAGAAATACGTGAACGGTATACGTTTCCATGGAGTGCTCAGCCACATTCACGTTAATTTCACGAAAAAGTTGCTCCGTTGATCTTATCAGCTGAAATCCTCGTCGTCGTAACCGACGGAGTGCTCCTGTATAAGTATATATGTATGTACTACATACATTGACATACTTGAGAAATAGACATATATATATACTTGTGTATAGGTAGAATCATTATGTCAATATTGATAAAACCTACATACACTGACACACACACACGATTCGTTCTGTACACCGATGAATGGAAGTGATTTCCGTGCAAATCTTCTCAATTATATTGTACACTAATGGAAAGAGAAAAACCTTTTCCCTCGTTTCTAATATCATCTTTTCAGTCTCCTTTTATATACAGTAATTAATTTTCGTTTATAGCTAGCAGATATATATTATTCTCTTTATATTGAAAATAATTATTCGTTTTGAATAAAAAGTTTTAACACTACATTCCCAAAGTCCCGAACTCCACCACGTCTTCCAGTCTACCTGAGTGCAGATTGCTCTACATCTAAACAAATGAGTGTTTATACCATGTTTACGACGCATAATTACTACGTCAGCAGAAATATATGTGGAACGATGCCTAGAGATAGATCATCGCTTACACTTTCACTATTGTCGGATGCGTTCTCGTTGTTAGAGAAAGCAAACTTCCGCTAAACGAAACGTTTCCATTATCCGATATTGATATTTAAACCATTACGTGGTCTTGTTTTGAATATGAAGCTACTATTCGTAGTATTTCCGGTTCCCTTCAGCATTAGTATGTGCACGGATGATCCGCGGGTCAAAGTTTGTGTTGTGCATCGAATATCAACGCAAATGAATCTAACTTTGGATAGAATATCAACAAAAAATGCTGTATCTTAGAAGCTCTAGCGGAGAAGTGCAGAATATTCCTTATATTAATTATATTAATTATCATTATTGATAAATAATTATCATTATTGATAAATAGTTTGTGTTGCTGTTGTAGATTTTTCTGCTGCTATCAATATTTTGCGAACATTGGATTCAGAGCAAGTTCGACCTTAACCAATGTGTCCTCAAAGTTATTAGATTTTGCTGTTATATCTAGCACATCAGGAAACCATGTAATGGCTGTCACAGTAAGACGTTTTCATGTTGCTTCTTGTTTTACTTCCGGACATATGTATGTATATATAAACACACACATATATATATATATATACGCACGCACACACACACACATATGTATATATACATACATACAGACATTATATATATATATATATATATATATATATATATATATATATATATATACTCTTTTACTTATTTCAGTCATTTGAGTGCGGCCATGCCGGAGCACCGCCATTAGTCGAGCAAATCGACCCCAGGACTTATAGCGATACCTCTACATTTGTTTAAGTATCATGAAAACTGAAATATCCCTACAAGTGTCTGTGAAATTTAATATAGTATCGGCTTATCGTCATTGTATTATTTTTTAAATGAAAAATAAATTAATATCATTGTATATTATATTTCCATGTATTAAGTTTTGTTTTCTCATAATTTTTTAGAATAGTGTTGATATTTCTTGTCGCTATTGTTACAATAATGTGCTAATTAAATTTGATTATTTGTATTTTATTCTTTATTTAAAACGCTCTCGTCTTCTCTTCCTGTAGTGTTTATGCGACTAGGCTTTTGTAATTATACTCTGGCAATTTTCATTCCATTTTAGTGGGCACTGTGGTCGAAACAACGTTCTCCACACATTTCGTAACTCAGCATCTTTGTAAATATAATACGAAAGTATGTTTTAAAATGTGAACATACAGTGCTGATATTTCAAATGGTTTGAAATTCATTAGCAAAATTGCTCATATATACACACTCGAGAGTGCTCACATTATACATATATCCATAAATAAAGAAATTATATATCCACCAATTATATATCAATTATCTGATAAAACCGCCTCCCCTGAAGAGAGAAGCGGTGTCATCCGATAATGGATATAAGTAACTATTGTTTTTTAGGACTACCAAGGCCCCAGAAACACGTGTTGGGCTCTTAAAACTAGTCATTTTATCTCCTGATATCATTTATAATCTGTAAGTTGAACTCAATTATATTCATACACATGTACATTTTTTCTATTAACTGTATTTATTATTCTGCCTAAATTGCTTTTCATTACATTTACTTATCAAGCCAACGTTTTCAACAGTCATAAGTAACCCAGTTTTAGTCATCGATCGCAGAGGCCCCGAAATGTGTCATAGGGACAGCTCCAACTCCATTTCCGATTAAAAGTTAAGGGGAAACTTTACAAAAACCTCTCACACGCAGAAGTACATCTGTGTATTCTGGTTCTTTAATATAAATTCGAATCAAGGGCGGCATGCTTGCGGAATAGTTAGCAGGCCGGGCGTAATGCTCAGCGGCATTTCGTCCGTTTATACGTTCTAAGTTCGAATTCTGAAGCGATCGACTTCGTCTTTTATCCTTGTGGGGTAGATAAAGTAAGTATCAATCGACTTACTCCATGCCCGAAATTGCTGGCCTTGTGCCCAAATTTGAAACCAATATCAATTTGAATTATTCATTTGGCCCACTATTTCGTTGAATGAACATAATGTATCTGCACACGCATTGTGCATACAACGTGAAACTAAAGAGATTTACAACGCTTATGTGGAGTAAAATATTGACTCAAGATTGTGGTTTGCCATAAAATACTTTATACATTGCCTTGCAAAATACAGTAAATCATGAGAGGAAACCTGAGAGAAGTGATGAGTTATTGCTCTATAATTAATCAAAAGGAGAATTTGTGCATTGTTGATTTAGTCTCTTGACGTAAGAATTGGAAATCTAAATTTTTAATATCTCACCCTTCAATAAAGAACATGAAAAATAAGAAATGAACTGTCAAAAGAGAAAAGCATTAATGCCTGGCAAATCCGCATAGTGCGATTAGAAAACAAATGGCTTACATTCCGCAGAACTGCTGGAGATCTCTCTCGCTCTCTCTCTTTCTCTCACACGCAGCTAGACACAAATATGGAGAGCTATAGAGAGATACATAGCTATGGAGATAGCAATCGAAATAAGGACAGATAGTGGTTTTTAGAGACAGTAAAGAAAGGAATATGCGACTTGCGGGTGTCTATACTGCATATATATATTGCCATGTATTAGATCACATATTTTAGCTATAATTTATCAAGCATCATAGTATATTTCATTTATTGATGACTTCACTATCAAATGTAGTCTCATGTAGCTTTTTGGTAATAATCTTTTCTATCCAATACATAATTTCCTCCCAAGGATTCATATCAGATGTTTTTTTTGCTTTTTTTTTGTTTTTGTTTCTTTTTTTTGCTTTCATGCAAACAACGTTCAATTGTTTTCTGTATTTGCATCTATATTTATCTGAAAATCTTATTTGCTTCAAAATTTCAAAAACGTATTTTCGCTTCTCCCATTTTCCCCTCCAAATGGTGGTTTCTTATTTTACTTTATCTTGGTTTTAAGTTACAATAATGGTCATATACACACTATGGATAATAGCATGACGTTTCTTTTTATATCCTACAACGTGAAGCTATTTTTCAATGTATTTCTTTCAGCATATGACTGAACATTATAGGCGTCAATATTGGTAAATATTTTTTATTGCACTCTTTTCTGTGTACATCCAAATTATTACAGGTATTCATATAGATATTTAAATTTGCATCCGTTTCTATAAAAAAAATAAATGCAACATTTGCCTGAAATGCTACGATCAACTTTTTAAAACTGTAATACATACACCCATACGATCGCTCTTGTGCGTAAGCTTGCATACGTACACACATAAGCATACCCGCTCACATCGTATATAATTTTGTACGATAGAAGCAGAATATCCCGTGAGCAGAGACCTTTGATCGTTAAGCCACAACCACTACAAGGTACGTTTAGAACAACGATGTCTCCTCCGCTATCACAACTTTATACAGCAGAGTCCTTTCCGATAGATTATCATTTGATTCAAGACTAGTTTTTCATGCGTATGCATTGTTAAACCAAGAAATCATCGAATTTAAATGACAATATTTGTCTTCGGAAAATGTCCGCAGAAGGAAATCAAAGACTTTTATTTACGAAACAAAACAAATGCCATCTCAGTAAATATTGGTATTGTGGTAGTGAGTCGGTAGAATCGTTATTACACCGGACAAAATGCTTAGCTGTATTTCGTTCATTTTTACTTTCTGAGTTCAAATTCCGCTACAGTCGACTTTACTTTCATATTTTCGGGGTCGATAATAGATGCTCCCTTGATCACTGTTGATTGGGTGGGGGGGTCTTGCAATCGACATGTCTGCATGCTGTTATATAAAGTGATAGGATAGCCTGCACTTTAAGAAAATTCCAAAATGTCCTTCAAAGATGCCAACCAAGTAGCAAAACTGCACCATGTGGAAGCTCTTCATGGCTGATGGCCAAGAGATATTTTCAAACGTGGAATCTTTTGTCGATTTGCAGTTGGAAAATCAGAACATGTCATGAAGCACAGGTTACATACAATTACGAAGGAAGCTTGTATGCATAATCCTTCAAAAGTACTGAGAGAAAACTATTGCCCCTTATGTATAGACGTGTGGTTTTCTGCTACTACACCGACATCAAATTTCGATTAACGCACAAAAAGAGAGACTCTTGGTGTGCTTCTTGACAAAATTATGTGCAATATTTGTTAGAAAAACTATATAATGAAACCTGACCATTTGTCATAAATTGAAGTTGCATGTTTAAATTGGTAAGAAAGATGTTTACAAAGAGAAAGGTGCTATGCCGAGAATAACGACGTCCACTGTGAGTGTGTATATGTGTGTGGGGGGAGTGATTGAGGGAGAGAGAGAGAGAGAAGGCGCGTGGCTCAGTGGATAGAGCATTCGGATAACGTTCATAAGGTCATGAGCTCAATTCACAGCAACGCGTTGTGACCCTGAGCAAGACACCTTATTTCACGTTGCTCTAGTCCACTCCGCTGTATTTCAAAGGGCCAGACTTGTCACCGTGTCACGCTGAATCTCCCCGAGGACAGCGTGAAGAGTACCGATGTCTGTGGAATAATCAGCCACTTGCACGTCAATTCAATGAGCAAGCTGTTCCGTTGATCGTATCAGCTGGGACCCTAGTCGTTGTAGTGCCTATATATATATATATATATATACATGTATATTAGCCATGACCACACACACACACACACACACACACACACACACACACACACACACACACACACACACACACACACACACACACACGCACGCACACACACACACACGCTTATTTATTGTAGAGTACGTACATTTAATCGGAGAACGCTATGTGCTATTACTGAAGTGTCGAGATATCAAAGAAATCTTATTCTCAAATGCTACAATGAAATGGCATCGAAAATGACAATAGCTTATCGTTTGCAGTAGCGCTATGAATATAGCATAAGAGGTCTTCTGTTGTCTTGTTTGATGATAACATTAGACGTGCAACAAATGTGAAAGGTTAATTCTAAACAGGTTTGTTTCATCTTGCAAGTACGCTCATTGAATTGATTGATTAATATAATTGTGTATTCATTAAATATAACGAATTTGGCTTCATAAGATGCAGTACGCGTTGGCGATGAAAGTTTGTTAATATTTTTAATATTATTCTGAAAATTGTTAAATGCGGAATAAACTTTTGATATTTTCGTTATATATTGACGTGACAGCAGGCAATTTGTAGTGTCCTTATAAATAACTCCGTTTTCTGGCTTTTTGTAAAGTTTCTTAGAAACACGTATTTAATACGTATATTCATACTCGTGTGTATACACACCGACCATTCAAGCACGCATATATACTATTTTGAAGTATCTCAATAGATATAGTTGATGTCGGAATAGAGCGTCTTCTTAATCAAATACTAAAGATCAGTTCCAAGTAATAGAGACATGTAAGTAGATATGTATAGGGATAGAATGAAATAATCGTTTCAGACAACACTTTGATGAGAGGTTATCTGATACTGTTCAACATTGGTAAATACGCAAACCTCACAAAACATCTATACACGACGACACACGAAACGACAGAAGAAATAACATGCACAGAAACGAGGATGGAAGAGAAGGAGGAGAAAGAATAAATAAGAAAACGAAAGAAAATCCTTCTCTTTAACAAACACACGATAGAAAGTCTTTTAACAGTCGTTAAGAAGTGGTTTAATCTTCCTAATGGAATCTCACTTTCAGATCATGTCATGAGACAAGTACCACACACGTACTAGTATCATAACAGTTATGTATTGCTATTGATAATGACCAATAAATTCACTGAATAAATAAGTGAAACGCTTTAAAAGGAATGCGCAAGTGTTGTTTACGAAAATTAATTTCTGTATGGCGCAAGATATATATTGAATCAACGAAATGATACGACAAATACAGCAGCCTGGAACAATGCTGACTGAGAACTTAAGTGAGAATAGAGTAGCGGTATAAAACTGGATAGCCAAGACGCACGTCGTTAAAAAGTTTTAATTCTCACACACAGATTTATAAAGCCGTGCCCGTGTTCGGATAGTTAAGAAAAAGAAATGTAGGTCTTTATATCCATATATATTTTAGACAATTTCTAATATTATTTCCGTATGTTCACGATCGAGATATGAAAGTAAAGAAATAAACCTTTTTTTTTTATGACCGCATGAATGAATTTTGGACTTATTGTCGTTACAGAACAAATGAGAGTGTGACTCAAGGAATGTGTTAGATTATATGTTTACTCAGCGATGACTGAATGAATATTCAAAAGAAATGCTTAAACATTTATGAAGTTGAATAGATAACGAGAGTTTAACAGACGTTTCAATCACAGGCTGCAAACGTTTCCATCAGTTTCGTATAATATATTACATTATTACTATATACTTTCGCATATTATCACCATTTCTTCAGGTATTAGCTATAAATATAATAATAACTATAACGATGCAAACCAAATGATTATATATATATATATATATAGTAATAATATTAGGGGATAAAAAAATTATTCCAAACCTTACAGGCAAAAATCGATATAATATTATACCGGGTTTCCTAACATATAATATATATGTATGTATAACTAATTCAGAGACGAACCACTACTCTACAACTCAGAACCCGTCCAAATCCATGCTGTGAGGCATCTACCATCTTAATATATCTAAGATTTTAATCTCAAAATTTAAATTAAATATTATATTATATAAATAAATCATATAAATAAATCATAGAAATATAAATTTTAAAAAATTTAAATGTCAAATTTATAAATTGGACAGTAAAAAATTCATAATATTATTTAAGTAATATATAACTTTCGTATTTGGTATAGTTATTATTCTGCGTAAATCTGAGAGTTTAAAGTATTTTAGTATTATTAATCTTCAATAAACTTTTTATTTTAGGTAGATTTTCTTTTTCGATATTTTCGATTATTTTTATATTATAATATATGAGAGAGCGAGAAAGAAAGAGTGAAAGATAGAAAAGAGAAAGAGGTTAGAATTTTTTAAACATTTTAAAAAATTAGTCACTCGTCAGTGTAAAGTTTTAACAGTTTGCTGTATTCATTCGCTGTAAATGAGAAAAACAATTAAGGTATTATTATTATTATATCATACAATAAATTAAGTGGCAATGATATAAGTGTACCTATAAGAATCATTAATCTTTACATCGCCCAACAACGTAAAGGCTTAATGCTACTTGTGGAATGATTACATCTTCAAATGAAATTTTCACCATTAAGTTTGATCATACAGTCTCTCGATAATATCAACATCAGCGTTCCCTAACTTCGATGTACTACTCTTAATATATATCATCATTGGGAGCATCACCATTTCTCCTAATCTCATTTACACGATCATTACATTTAAATGCTTCAACTTCCACGCTTCTAATTTTATCAGCAGGAAACAATGCTCTAATGCTATTGCTCGTAATGAGATGACAGTTGTGTCCAGATTACGTCACAAAGTTTGCAATTTCCGGTTCTGAAGCATTAT
The DNA here is from genome assembly GCF_046866305.1 of Octopus bimaculoides. Lineage (NCBI taxonomy): Eukaryota > Metazoa > Mollusca > Cephalopoda > Octopoda > Octopodidae > Octopus > Octopus bimaculoides. Next base: position 3,823,002 of record NC_142947.1, read on the forward strand.
CATCTCTTACAAGGCCTTAATAATAGAGATGAGATTCTGTTCATTGATGGTACGTGTATAATCAAGGGTACACCAATTTGACTTTATGTTAATACACGTAGCCTTTGTAATCTATTAGAAAGAGGAATAATGTGATAGTTAAGTAAGAGTCAGCGCAAAAATGATTCCAGTATTACTCTATGAAAGCAGCATGTCTTTAAATGCAAGTTAATTGCAGTCGGTGTGCATTATACAGTTCCATTTGATAGCAGGTATTATAGCGTTATCTTATAAGCAATGCATCCCATCATATTTCAAGAGCATATTATGTGATCCTGAAATTCTTGCATGTTGACATAACAAAACCTTTGGTACATCTCTTGGAGGCAAAAATGTATAAATTAAATAAATACTAAACAAGAAATTATGAATTACTATCAGCGTCAACCGAGTCTATTAACATGGATACGTTCCTTTTGTACGGAACTTCCTGGTTAAAATATCGGCATCACGAATGCGGATTTTGTTAAAGGTAATTTTACTGAATAAATTAAAGGTAGTTATGGAGCTAATTGCTTATATTACCTGAAACGCGGTCATCTTGATTCAGTTTGCAGTCGTGTGAAGTAATCATGTCACAACGGTCATCATTGTATAGAATCAGGAATAGTTTTTACAACGTAGGGTGCTTCCACGTGATAATAATATCTCCCACTGTTAAAATTATTGCTCCGAGCATTCTTTATTCCGGATGCACTAACAACATGCACAGCAGAGTTGATTAATATCATGCTATTTATATTTATTCAATGTCACACACACCTAAGGTCATCCAAATAATTTGATGTAACCAGGATATGACATCAAATCGAACGATTCTCGTGAACAAATATTGACCTCAGAAAGTAATAAATTACGATGTTGCTCCTGAGATATTGCTTTCAATCATTAAGTAAATAAAGAGTTTCAGAAATTAATCGAACCATTTCTGTTTGATACTGAAATTTCGAAATTTTCGAGATACTTTATTTTCATATCGTCATCGTTTAGTTTCACTTGTCACTAATTACATTAACATCTAAGTAGATTGAATGCATTCATTTATGTAGTAAAATTGCCCCATAATGAAACTTGTCATATATTTACATATCTTAAGAATGTTTAATACTGATCGATCTCATTACAAATAAAATTTCCTAGAACGCTGTAAAACCTTTTTTTTTAAATATCCATGAAATTTTGAAGAAAGACCTTATTTAGATCACTAGGAAAAAAAAACGTTTTTCTCTGAGAAGCAGAGACCGTTTCAGGCATATTGGTATTAAAGCAATAACTATTCCTCTTCCCACAACTATTCAGGACGTTCTCGTTCGAATAATCGTATCCCCTTCTTGTATACTTTGAAAAAAAAAAGGTCTTTTCTCCATTAAATTCAAACATTTTCTGTTGTTGAATGAAAGTCAAAATTGTCGAAATTCGACGTCAATGAGTAGAAAGTACTACGAGATTCTCAATGCGAAACCTCACACTTCTGGAACAATCCATTACTCATCATTTGAATGCAGGGTTGCATACTAACTAGATCATACCATTTCAGCATTTATTAATGACTCCCTCATATACCTTTGCACCATCAGATCTGTTGCGCTTCAGTATTCGGATTTTTATTTGAAACTGTATCTCCTACTATTACTGCACATACGAGTAGCTACATTCAATGAAGTACTGAACTGATACTTTTCATCATTCTCTCCTAAGTTTTATTGATATCCAACCAAGACAGCGCTTTTTATATAAGCACTGTCACAATGAGAACATCTTAAATATTCTTCAATATGGTCAGGGTGATCTTCTGGCCGTCAGCAACTTAAAGACACTGGCACGACACATATCAGGAAAACGTTGACTTACCAACAACACAGAATCGTAAAAGTGACTACAAATGTTAGAACTTATTCACAGCCAATTTTCTACCTAGCAATTACCCATTACCGGTTTGACAGCTAAATGAGTAGACATTAGACCGCTTTATTCACTAACCCGCAACAAAGCTTATGTATGAAAAGCCTTGAAGGAGTTCTCTGACACCTAGGTTTTTATTTCTGCTACACATAGAGACATCATCAGCCGTGTCAAAAACCTGACTGGCATGAAGTACAAAATATACGCACACAACCGCTATTTACAGATGCTCTCGACCTCTCTCCAGCTGGCTCCTGTGGTCACTATAGCTAACTATTCAACTCGACCTTGCAAGATAGTTTTGCTTTTATTTTTGCTCCCTTTCTACTCAAGTATCTACGATACTCTTGTCCCTTTTCTTCAATCATTTTGTGTCCCCTCAAACTATATTAACTACGTGTATTTCTGCATTTCGTAGAATGACAGTCCTAACACATTCTAATTCTTGCGCTGCTGTAGACATTAAACTTTTCTTTGTACGAACAATAATTGTATAAATTTCATTAATCTCCAGACATCAAGGGAGTTTGTAGCGATATTTTTCAATTGAAGATCCCTTCTACTCTGTCTATGTGTCTGGTGCATGTATAGAATGACTAAATCTCAGCAATTTGTCTTCATTAGTTTGGTCATTTTAAGGATATTAAAACCGATCAAAATCCACCAAGGAAAGGATGCAAACATGTTTTCTGTCACACATGGCCCAGCGATTCTAGAAAATTTTTGTTCGTTCGTTAATGACGAACTTTAAATCTCCAAAGTTTTGAGATATTTGCTTGTATTTTATTAAAACAAATGACCTCTAACTGATGAGCGTTAAAGAAATTTCCTTAATATCAGTTGTACATGTATTTCACAGAAATAAATTTGGTATTTCCTGTGAGTCTTCTCGTTCATCATCACCCTTCAATTTATTTGTTGAACATTTCACTGCGATAGACGACAAACAAGTGTCCTCCTATGTGGAACCATTCAATATAGAGATTGCGTCAGTTTCTATTTCTGTAAGTTTAATATATATTTAATGTAAATCCTAAAAGCTTAGAATATCAATTACTTTGTACTAAAAAGATCCAGCTCTAGATAAATGGCATTTTTATACTTTACCAGCATTAAGGGCTCTTTATAACTAACACAAAATTTAACCGAATAAAGTCATAAAGCTATTAATTTCCTTTACTAATGAAAATAGATAGACAAATAGATGGATACACACAGACAGACAGACCGACAGAAATAGATAGATACAGACAGACAGACCGACATAGATAGATAGATAAAGACAGACAGACCGACATAGATAGATAGATAAAGACAGACAGACCGACATAGATAGATAGATAAAGACAGACAGACCGACATAGATAGATAGATAAAGACAGACAGACCGACATAGATAGATAGATAAAGACAGACAGACCGACATAGATAGATAGATAAAGACAGACAGACCGACATAGATAGATAGATAGATAGATAGATAGATAGATAGATAGATAGATAGATAGATAGATAGATAGATAGGCGGATGCCGGACGGACGGATTGATAGATAGAGAGAGGGGAAGAGAGAGAGGGGAAGAGAGAGAGGGGAAGAGAGAGAGAGGGGAAGAGAGAGAGAGGGGAAGAGAGAGAGGGGGGAAGAGAGAGAGGGGAAGAGAGAGAGGGGAAAAGAGAGAGGGGAAGAGAGAGAGGGGAAAAGAGAGAGATATAACTAGATGAATTCCGGTGAGATGATTGTGTCCCTTGTCAGGGGGCGAAAATAGCCAATCAGTCATTATTTAATTTTTTATGCGCCAGTTGTCTCTGTAATTGCCTGTTTTATAAACACAATCTTATTCAACTCTCTCTCTCTGTTTCCCTCACTCTTTTTTCTCCCTTGTGTATGTGCGCGTGTGCGTGTCTTTTTCTCTGTGGTTTTCTGTGTGTGAGTCTTTTTCTGTGGTTTTCTGTGTGTGAGTACATAGAATCTTATGTACGTTTGTGTATGCGAATGGACTTACTCAGGAGAACATCTTCCCAATATCAACCGCGATAGTAGTAATACTATAATTTCAGCGACAAAATACGACACAGTCTAAAACCTTTGTGCAGTAGTGGTCTATATTTTAGAGATGAGGAATTCTGTACATTATTTACAATGGACGGATATGTGTCCTCACCTGGTTTGTTGTTGCCACAACGTTTCGGCTGATTTACTCTCCAGCATTCATCAGGTATCCTGCTGGAATTTTGAACCCAAGCCTGGGTTTCATTCCCAAGGTATTTTTTGCTAATGTTACTATGATTATTATTATTATTTTATTATCATTATCTTATGACATTTACTTTGTATTAAATTACACTTATTTTTGTGCTTTTACTTAAGTTTTCTATATGTGACAGTGGATTTTCATCGATGAGTTCATGAAACTTGGTTCTTTTCCCAAAAACTATATATATATATATATATATATATATATATATATATATATATATATATATATATATGCATGCCTGTATGTATGTATTTATCGATGTAACAATAAGGTCCCTTGATAGCACAGTAGCGAAAACGAGTGTATCGGCGTTTGTAGGATTTAAGTTCGATTCACGGGTTCAATGACATGTTTTCTAAAATAAGTCATCTAATTTCCTGCTGCAAGAGGGACCTAATTTCTACCCGTATCAATATCTCTCCACTGATTATCCACTTGATCATTGGGTAGTCGTTTATTTACATCCGAAATGCACTGAAAATTCACCTTCCTTCATAAACCTATCTCATTGAAATGACATTTTCATACTCTAACTAGATCTTGTAAGTTAACACTATGTTGTAACAATTTCGATTCACATCTACGCAAAGTTGAATATATGTGAGCCGATAGCTAATGTAAGCCCACATATAATTACATGTCCATGTAAGTGTGAATGTGAGCAGTTTTCACTATTGCACCAAATGTGTGGTATATAATATGTCTGTCAGAAGTCAATATAAATAAATAATTTCAATGTAACGCTTTTCGTTTTTGTTTGTTGACAGTTGTTCGCCGAATAAATCACATTATCTTCAACGAGACAGCTAAATACTTATTAAATTTTGAATGTTAATTTCCTTGTTGTACATTCTAATACATACGTATCCATGATTATGTAATATATATACATAAAGTAGACGTAATGTATGTATATTTGTATGTGTGCGAGCACGTCTGTATATATTATATATGTGTATATATATATATATATATATATATATATATATATATACATGCATATGCTTATAAAATTGCATATATACGTGTGTGTATATCTGCGTAACGATATATATATATATATATATATAATATATTATATGTAATTGCATATATATATATATATATATATATATATATATATATACACACACACACACACACATATCTATATGTATTATATATGTGTATGTATATAACTACATATAAGATATGTACATATTTATGTACTTACACACGCACACATGTACGTATGCGTTTCTTTGTAATATATAAATATATAACCGACTTTTTCAGCAGACATTATTTTGTAATTTTCGTTTTCTGTTTTTGACACTTAATAGTATGTTACGTTTTATCTCGGCAAAAGGACGACTTGTCAAACTTTAATACTTTCGGTGAATTATATCACAAATTAAAAATTCTATATTTCTCTCAAATACTCATGAGATTAGAAATGCGGTCAATACTTGTTTTCACACCAGAATAATTAATTCGGAAAAGGGGGAAAAGATCAGTAACTATGGAACTAATTACAGCTGTAATTTACAGGTAGAGTTCATTATTAAAAGCAGTAAATTTCCAGTGTATATTTATTCCTCCATCATTCATATTACTGTAGAATTATGCAAATTTCGACCAGAAAAAATATATTAAATATTTAGAAAACTAGTTAAAATTTCAAAATGGTGCTTACACAGTTTTCAGTGTAGTTTTGCTTACGCCATTATATATCCTTTTTCTTCAGAGAATACGATATGCTAACTTATTCCTATCGTTATTAGTAAAGCCCGAAATTTTGATTAGGCCATGGGTTATATTCGTCAACATATTTCACTGGGACTTTTTCTATCAACCCAAAGAAGAATGGTATAATATTTCTACCTTGGAACAAAGCAGCAATAACAGTTCACAAAAGTCTTCAAACGGACACCAACACAAGAACTAAACGTCCGTAACACCATGAAAAACACAAGATGCACAAATTACCAACAACCTGAGGCAACGCTGGAACCTCTCAAAGATTAGCCAGAGATGATTTTTCAAATGAGAATGTCTGAAATAAACTCGACTGCTCTCACAAACGAGAATACTATAAATGACCACCATCGCTCTCAAAAATTAAGTAAAAACACAAGAAAATCAATCCAGAATCCTTGGCCGGTACTGGATCGATCCTAGGATCGAATCAGTTCCTACCAGTCATGAAGCGAAACATCCCAAAAACTTTCATCCGAATCCTTCCAGTGGTTCTTGAGATATCTTATCCACGGACAAACAAATACGACTGAAACAACACCCCCACCTTTGCGAAGGCGGAGGTAATAATCCCTTCTACTAATGGAACAGGACATGAAATTTAGTGGGAAGGGACTAGTCGATTACAACGGCCCAAGTTTTTTTTACTGGTACTTAATTCATTGATCCCGAAAGGATGAAAGACAAAATGTCGGCGGAATTTGAACTCCGAACGTAAAGGCGGACGAAATGCCGCTAAGCATTTTTCCCGGCATGTTAAAGATTCTGCCAGCTCACCGCCATGATAATAATAATAATCATCATCCTTTCTACTATAGGCACCAAGCCTAAAATTTGGTGGGAGGGAGCCAGTCGACTAGATCGATCCCAGTTCGCAACTAATACTTAATTTATCGACCTCAAAAGGATCAAAGGCAATCTCGACCTCGGTGGAACTTGAACTGAGAACGGACGAAATGCCGCTGAGCATTTTACCGGCATGTCAACGATTCAACCAGCTCACTGCCTTAAATAATAATAATAATAATAATAATAATAATAATAATAAATTACATAATTTTGCCCGATTTCATTATCGTAATTTAGTTTCGATACGAGAATGTGAACTGAATTCATCTTCGTTTCAAGAATGGCTTATAAAATACACTGTAATAAATCAGTAGTAAATTATCGATACAGGAAACAGATGAGTACAACATCAAATAAAATTTATATGCAATACGTTACACTAGGTTTTACTGCTAATTAACTTCCCGGTTGTCCTTCCACAAAAATGATAACCGATAGAATTTTCACTTGAAAGAAGCATTTTGTTTGTTGGTTTCTGGTTTTTCTTCCTTTACGAGACGCAATATTGTATCATTGATCTGATTTATATTATATACATAAGTTTTAATATAAAGTTTATGATATGATGATGACATATGTTAATGTTGTAAATGATGATGTTTACGGCGACACTGACAAAAAATATGACGGTATTTATGACTACGATACATAAGTTTCCTAATTTTTTCTTTCTCGACATTATATATATATATATACATATACATATATATATATATATATATATATATATGGGGTGGGTGTTATTTTTGACCCAAAATATTTTGACATTGACTCGAAGTTTCGGCCATCGCAATCTGTTGATAGCTTAACCGACTGAAACTTCGAAGTCATTGTGAATGATATTCTTATTTAGGAATATGAAAGTATAGAGCAACCAACATACTAGTGTAAAATTTTATTTTCATTATAAGTGAACTTAGAAATAAGCATATATATATATATATATATATATATATACACATACATACTATGGCACTCCGATCAACGAAACAGCCGGCTTGCGAAATTAAAGTGCAAGTGGCTGAGCACTCCACAGACACGTGTACCCTTAACGTGGTTCTGGGGAAGATTCAGCGCATGACGCAGGGTGTGACAAGGCTGGTCCTTTGAAATACAGGAAGAAATAGTGAGACAAAGTTGTGGTGAAAACGTAGAGCACGCTTTAGCTTCATTTCTTTGAAAACAATCAGGATACTTATTGATCAGACCGTGTGTGTGTGTGTGTGTGTGTGTGTGTGTGTGTGTATATGTGTTGTGTGTGTGTTTGTGTGTGTGTTTATTTGCAGTTAAAATGAAAATAATTTTAGATTAATTTGATAAGGTACTGTACAAATTTATTGAGTACAGATTTATTATTCTTAAAACAAAAATGCTGTTGAGAGAATTCGAAGATTTGGACAGCTAAGCTATGCTTTCTTTGCTAAAGTTTAATGAATACATGTTCAATGCTATATGTAATAGCATGAAGACTAACATTGAGGTTCTCTATAAAATAGAATGACTCACTACATGTGTATACATCCTAATTTATTTTCAGTTAAGACGGGTTTTAAAAAGTGACTCGAATACTGTAAATTTCGCACGCGGTCCTTTATTTCTGCTACACACGTACACTTTATATATATATATATATATATATATATATATATATATATATATATATATATTTATATATATTATATACAGCTGTATGTTGTGTAAAATCGATCCATCCGAAACCGATAGATATGACAGATTTTTATAGCCATCTTTTTTTCCTTCCTATTTCCAAATGATTAACGACATGTGTCAGAGACGTTGCGCAGTGAATGCTAATACATAATTGAGAAATTTATAACACTATATATCTACATATAATCAGACATTTTCTATATTATTATTATTAGTATTGCTATATTTTTTTTGTATTTTGTCTACGTCATAATTGATGTTTGTATAAGATATAAGTATATTTTGTCAGCAAGTGTAAAATGAGGCTGGCAACATAACTAAGGGTGATGTATCATTTCAGTGTTTTCGATTAAGTTTGTTGACAATATGCATAGAATTTATGGCTTTCATATTTGGCATCTTATTAGCGACCAACTAGTAGTAAACTGAAGTGGATAGCGGACAGTGGGCGTGGAGAATGCACGCTATCTCAAGCGCGCACGCATACACACTCACAAATACATACACATATATACATACATCAATAATATATATATATATATATATATATATATATATATATATATATATATTATCCTTGCAAATCCCTTATCTGAAATCCCTGGAAGCGAAAATGTTGAGAATTTTTGAGTACTTAAATATTTGAAACTATAAAATGGGGATGCGTCTCTAATCTATAGACCCTATTTTATCCATTTGCGTTTCGCTATATAACCTATTCATATATCCTCAGTGTTATATAAAATTTCTATAATGTTTCTTTTTTACATAACAACATGAGAAGCGTAAAGTATCATTTTCCACTTTCGATGTCAAATTTTGATTAAAATGTTTACATTGCACGCATGCGATTCGTGCTTTAATATTTCTTGGCTAAAAAAAGAAACAAATATAGTTTGTCTTTTAGGTGTGGGAAGACAGCATTGAGTATGATTACAGGTAAATAAATGAAAACTGCAAGAGTGAACATTTTCATTTTAAAGTAATGGCCAGTCATGTTATGCTATGCTATGCGTACATGCACATGGAATTCAAATCTCGAGCAAATTCTTGCGCTTATCGTACAGAAACCAACAAACAAGGAAAACGCCATGGGTATATCTTACAAACTGGCAGGTCACAAATGCAAGGAGCAGCTGTACTCGATGTAAACTTCCCGACACTTTGTAGAATTATTCACGTGTGGCGTGTCATATAAGCATCCGAACTTTGGAAATTACATATTAGAGAGAAAGAGGGCGAAAAGTGGAGAGAGAGAATGGGGAGAGACAGCCAGAAACTGTTGCAAATTGAATATATAATACCACAGTGTCTTGTGGCACAATAGTGATGCAGAAATTCAGACCTTTTGATTCCATACAAGAATGAGGGGACATTGACATTTCTAGATATGTCAAATCCAACTATGATATTGCTAATTTTCTGCATTCTTGTGTTCTTCTACCTCTCTGCGACTAAGTACAGGAAAATTGCTCCAAGAAGTTTGAATTTAATGTAGATAACCCACCAACTAACGGAGTGCTTTGACAAATAACTTAAATGTTTCAGGATTTGTGAATCAGCCAAGGATTTGGAGATAAATATTTTCAATACGTAATGCGATTAAGTTAGTCATCGTTTAAGCCAATACACAGTACCAATTGAGTCACTGGAACAGCATGTGAACACGAACGCGTACACACACATATGAAACGCCGCCTTGAAGATATTTTAGTCGAATGAATCGACCACAATACATATTCTCTCGGTGTTTTTTGCAGAAACACTAAGTCACTGGGGCATAAACCAACAACTTTTCCAGCGGTGAGGGGGAGCAGACACAAACACAGATATATATAGATAGATAGATAGATAGATAGATAGAGAATTTGTAAAAAAATCAAAAGACGAAGATGGGTGCGTAAACAACAAACAGATGTATTAGTTTAAGGCCCGGTAATTAATGGCGGGTTTCATTCAGTTTCTTCCTACCAAATACACTGACAAGTCTTTGGTTTGCTTGCGGCTATATTAGTTAGCACTTGCCCAAGGTGCCAGGTAATGGAACTGAATCCAGAAACATATTTTTGGGAAGCAAGCCTCTTACAACGCAACCACGCCTGCTCCTGGTTGGTTAAATGCAGTTTGCTGATGCTTTATTTGGTAGAATGTTTCCCATCTTGTGAGTTGAAATGTTCTGAACTTACATCTGAAATATTTTCACAAGCATTTGTATTGTCCACCGACCTATAAATACATACCGAGTGTAAAGCACAGCGTATAACTGTAATAAAGAGGAACAATGTATAATTAACATGGTTTTACAGTCAGGTAGAGTTGAGTTAATGCACGTTTTATTCGAAATGTGTCACGATAAACGCGCTTACACTGCAACATTGCTTCAACAGATTCTATCAACATCTTGCCGAAATGATATGAGTGAATAAGTAAATCACGTCAGTAATAAAGAGAGAGTGGCGTATAGGGAAGAACGATTCCATTAGATGAATTCCGTTATTTCACTATTGTTGCGTTAAGTATCTATAATGACATTCGAAAATCGATATATATTTTATTAAAAGCATTACTCTGATAGGTATATAGCAGTACTTCATTACACCTACCCACAATGTAAGCTTGTATATGTATATTTATGAGTCATATAAATTCTGCTGCAGAATAGATATTAAATTGTCATTGGTACCCGAGATGAGTCTACGCTTACAAATAGAGAACGGAGTTTATATCAAACTTACAGGAAACATAACTTCTGTGATTCATTTAGTGTAGACATTAGTCATAAATAAGGAGAGTAAGACAAGTAATAATTCATTGTATGGTGCGATCTCGAGTGTTTCTGCAACCAGGGACGATTTGCTTCAAAACAGAATTAATAATATTACAACTTTAATTTATCGGGTAAATATAGATATAAGAGCAAAAACACACACACACTGTCACATATAGTATACATACAATACATGAACTTGCACCAACATACATACAGACACGCCTGTTATAAACAAATATATGTACATGTGGTATAAGTTATAAAGTAGATGATTATGAATTTATAACAATGATAAATTTTAACATGTAAATACTTCAAGAGGAAACATGAATTCACACACATACACGTGGTTTTATACATACATACATAAGAATTACATTACAAGCATTTTAGTTATGAATGTGGTGAGACAAGGGGAAATTGATCAGATTGCATTAAGATTTTATGAAACTTATTTACTTGACTATAGAACGTAAAACATAAAATAAGAGAAACGGGGTGAAAGAGAGTAAGCAGAGGGGGACAGAATCTTTTGATTAAGGTTCTGAATAAATTAAGAAATACAAAGTAATTTCATATACACTAATCAACACTGAATACCATGACCGTGCTCCAGAATTTATAACCACCCAAATGAAGTACTACTAATAGCACACGAAGGACATGTTTAAAACTTGTACAAAATACACATTTTACATATCACATGAATCAAAGCCATGACAACTATACGATTGATGAAAGCCTTTTCGAAAATATTCTGAACAGAAATGTGTCGGAAGAAAACGTAACCAATAATAATAATAATAATAATAATAATAATAATATACTACAATAGCAATGTCACTTAAAATCTTATCTGTGCCAAACTAGTATTTCTTAATGAATCCTATGGCAAACGCGAAAGTTATAAGCTCCAAGAGAATGCATGTAGCTATCATACAAGCATTTATCATCATACTACTGTGCAATGAATAAGTGATGGTACTTCACTACAAAAGAAAGCAATTTTATTGAGAGGAAATCTTTTTCAGGTGTTACATATAAAAGTATTCGATGGAAATTCCCTACAAAAGACATGAAATTGGTAATAGACGTTTCCCTCACAAAACTGTAATTAAAATGGAAATACATACGACATACACTGGTCACAAATAAACGGTTAGGTTTAACACTTCATTTGGTGTTGCCTACAATAAATACCTTCCCATTAAGATAGAAAGTATAAATATCACTTCATCTGTAATATGAGACAATGAAGAACTATTAACGGTTGCTGATTAATTTTGGAACTTTCATTTTGCAAACAAAGGGACACTTAGAAAATTATGAAAAAACCACGTCCCTACATATGCTTAGACCGGCATTACATTCACACGTACAGATGCAAATTCTTATCACAAATGCGTGTATGTATATATGCACACATATACACATATGCATAATTCTATGCCACGTATTGCATATAAAAACCGAAGCTACTTGTTAGAAAATTAGAGAGCAGCCAGAGGATATTCTTTCAAATGGATCCGCAAACAAATGTGCTACACTGGGATTCAATAGAATTATGAAAGTTATTTTCTGAATATGAAAGTTAAAGCAGGATGAGAAAGAAAAACAATGTAATGAAAATTACAATTGTTAGAAGAATGAACAAGATCCTACCTTAAGGGATGAAATAAAATTTCATTCATAATGAGAAAGATAGCATTCAAATGATGGATATGTTTCAACAAAGATTCAAATCGTTGAAACAAAATAACGCTATTAAATTGTACACAAAAAGGGTTTCCTGGTAATTAAGCAAAAATTATATAATTTGCCAATCGCTCGGACAAAGAAGTATTTAACATTTTGTGAAACATTTTTGAAGTAGGAAAAACACAAAAACCTTCGCTGCAAATGCTATGAAAACTGGTACAGAAAAATTTCTTGGTAATTACAGAAATCCATTTAATTAACCAGTCCTTATAAACGAAATATGCCCAGTAAGAAAAACTGAAATTATTCACTAGATAAAGCAAAAGGAAAATTAATAATATTCAATTAGCGCAGACGTAGACGTGTAGTTCCAATATATGCTTAACTGTCTAGTGACTGGTCGTTGCACGTTCGATACATATGCGGGAAATCTAGACTGAGTGCCATTCTACAGTAAAATTTGATTCATCCAAGTATTTGTAATGTAAGACGTTGGAGAGAAAGTAAAATTTCCTTGGAAGAAGAGCAGATTGTCTGTTGAAATAATTGTTACTTGACCGCAAGAAATAAAGCTTTCGATGTTATTAGGACGGGTCATAGAGGCTAACCTCTTTTCCGTCTAACTACGCAAAAAACTTATATTCTAATGGCCATCTTGAGTGACTCGAGGTTAGAGGGCATGTTGAAGAAACATGCTCAATATGAAATGATTACATAAGAGTTACACTACTTTCATCATTCATACATTGATTGGTGATGGACATGTATGTTGATGCCAGTAATATTTTTATACTAAGATTTTTTCTGCTGGTACATTTGTTGAGTGACTTAGGATGACTTACGTTTCACCAAGAAGCGCATCAACGATCATAGTAATTGTATAAAAATTGTATCACTTGATATCATGACCAAGTTCTTCGATGCAAGTTTACCAAACACAAATACCTTATTATGTATGTTTATCTCCGTGAAACCAGAAGCATTTTCTTTGTTTCAAAATTGATAATTAAGTTTTTTTTTTCGCTCCAAATAGTAACAGTGTTTGAATTGAAATAATATTAATAAAGAAAACCTGCTTCCTGGCATACTGTATAATCAGATATGATAATGAATTAAATAATCGGCTTTAGTTGACAACCAGCTACTATAAAGATTTGATTTCGATTAAGGTATCTTTAATCGCTGTGGAAGTTTGAAAAAAGAAAACAAACAATGGACCTCACTGACAAGTTTGTATTTAATTCAGCTTATCGAGCGTTATGCTTTTCCAAATGATTGAGTTGAATATCTAATAAAATATATTAAATCTCTTTATCATTTCGTAATAAATAATGAGGGGTTTGAACAATTATTTAAACATATTAGATCCATTTATCGTTTGTATTCAGGTAATATATAAATGCTTCATTTTTCATCAAGGAAAACTCACTTTTTTCGAAAGGAAACATTTTCAGTTTTGAATCCCTTTGAAGCGAGACCTCTTGATTCCCTTTGAAATGCTACATACGAATACAATCCATGACAAGCAGAATAATATAAGTGATATAGATCAATACAGAAGCATAATTTATGATTAATTATAATAGATTTCAGTAAAATATAAATGATCAAAACATAGAAAGTAATATTTTAATATTACATTTAATAATTCTTCATCGTAAGATCCTATCAGCCATTAAGACAGAAATATTAAATTTAGTTTTATCATTAATTCATCATTTAATTATATTTCGAGTATCATCATTTCCGTTGTTCAACCACGACCTCTTCACCGATATTTAACTTCACTTCAATAAATCAAATCCCAAGTATAATCATCAAATCCCAAGTATAACGATTTAGCAATACTATTTAAAGGGCCCTAAAATCATAATTTGCTCATCTATTTATTCACCCATTACGCATATAAATGCAGTGTAAACTTAAACACATTAGAGGTATCCGTCATAGGATTCCTTGCACGCTACAAGGAAACTCCAAACCACTATTTAGGGATAAACTATTTAGGGAATGAAAAATAAAAATATTTACTATCTATCTCCTGGACCATGCAAATAAGGAATCCTATGATGGACACCTCTTATGTGTTTAAATGTACACTATTTATATGAATAATATATAGTCTATCGACTAAATGTTTTTACACGCTAGGCCACTGATAGTAGAAATTTACATAATGTCCTCCCTGGTGCTTGCCTTTCTTCCGGAGTCGATGTGAATTCTATTAAGTAGCTCCATGTGTTTAGGTAGACTAATGAAATTTAAATCGTTAAGAACAAACTGAATGTAGTTTTTTTTTTACTTCTTTTTATTATTGGCTTGGGGGAGTTATTACGCCAGTATTATCACCACACGCAGGGCATCAAGCTGGCAGAAACGTTAGCACGCCGGGCGAAATACTTCGAGGTATTTTGTCGGCCTTTACGTTCCGAGTTCAAATTCCGCCGAGGTCCGCGTTGCCTTTCATCTTTTCGGGGTCGATAAATTAAGTACCAGCTGTGTACTGAGGTCGATCTAATCGATTGGCCCCCTCCCCTAAAATGTTGGGATTTGTGATTGGAGTAGAAAAGAATATCACAAACGCACTGATTCAATAGCACATCGTTATTGTTAGTCAAATTGGTGAAATATCTAATCAACTAACTAATGGAATATTTGTTTTATTTGCTGGTTAAGCAATAAATCGGTTGCTTGTTTCTAAAAGTCCTTCATCAATGATATATAAAAGAAAAAAGATGTCATGACCTCGATCGAAATGTATTTGATCACATTTACTCAACGACAAACATTCCGTTCACGAACAAAGAGGAGGGCTGTAAACAATGGATCGAATAGTTATGAATTAACAGTCAAATATCACCCATACTACATTAAAGAAGGAAAGATACCATTAAGTAAATTAGAGTTCTTGATAACCTCAAAAGGGACATGAAGGTTACTCTTTAAAATTACATCTTTAACAGTGACTACCTGAGGCTAAACAATAAGTACAACTTCACCATCTAAATTCATTGAAGCAATAATTTACTTTGTAAATTAACTACGGCTTTTAATGTACAATGAATCGAATGAAATATCCAAAAGAATATGCTGAAACGATATCTGAGGGAAAAAAAACCACAGCGATGTACTTTCCGTTTGCTTTTCCAGCGCTGAACGTAAAGCAAACTGTCACTTGATGACATGAAATTGAAAAATCCTTTCAAATTATCTAGTGCCCGATACCGCTGAATATAATAATTAATTAATTGCCTTTGAGGAAATGTTTCTTGCGTCTTTTACGAAAGATTGCTTCATTTATTTTCACTAGCTGTAACAGCAGCAGTGGCTGTAGTAATTACTTTGATTCCGTGTTTCATTTTATTTTCTGTGAACTACGTGGATCAGAAATTTTATTTTTCAATGCATCAGTTTTACATAGAATCTTCCCTCAATTTTGAAAATCTCTCACTTTCATTATTTTTCCCATAATATAATAGAAATCTCTCTATATTATAATAATTACATTTTTATGAAACAAAATAAATTGTCATCATGAATAGTAGTTTCTACGTTTATCGAAGCGCCACATATTAACTGAAAGCTAGAAGGCGTGTAATCGTTTAAAGGGACTACAGAATTTGACTAATTGGAACTGTATTATATGGAGCCAAGAAACAAGAAAGGCAAAGCAGAAATTAGATAAATACAATTTTTCCATCGATAACGTTACCGATTGTCTAATGATTAACTTTATTAACATCAATGTTCGTAATAAGTATTGCTGTAATATATTAGAAACTAAATATCGCACCCGATACCTATAATGAAATGGTTGAGATATGTCAATATATGTAAATCTGGGAAAGTCCGATGGAATAGGGGCCAAACTGTTACAGTGAGAGCTTTGAATTAAAAGATGGGAGGAAATATTGTAGGTTGAAGAAAATAAAAACGAAAGTCTTTATACTGAGCTTCAAAATTCATTTGACATATTACTAACGTAACGCACGAGGTGTGTGTGTGTGTGTGTGTGTGTGTGTGTGTGTGTGTGTGTGTGTGTGTGTGTGTGTGTAAATAAACCCTGTACATTCCACTTCTTTCCATTGCTTAATAGAATATCTATAGCGGTGCAACGGCTTTTGGCATAAATTATTTCTATCAGCGATTTAGTATTCGTTCCATTGAGAGTAATCGAAGTTAAAAGGTTTCGAACGTCTATAAGGTCTACCGGTTTCAGTGAGAAGAGAGATACAGCGAGAGAGAGGCAAACAGACAACAGAACGATAAGAGGTCCAAACGTTATACGTTTTAGCAGGTTTTGAGAGGTAGATGATAAATAGATAGAAACATAGGAATATATGTATATCCATATATATGAATGTATATATGAATATACATATATATATATGTATATATATATATAATATGTGTGTGTGTGTGTGTGTGTGTGTGTGTGTGTGTGTGTGTGCGTGTGTGTGCGTGTGTGTGTGTGTGTGTGTGTGTGTGCGCGCGCGCGCGCGCGCCTGCAAGCAAGCAAGCAAGCAAGCAAATGAAACAATCATTTACTGTATTTACCGTTTGGTCATTCATTAATTTGATTTTACACCAACCCTCACAATTTAAGTCTTTCCTGAAATTATCTCTTCTGCTGTCGCAAAAACGCGACTCATAAATTTATTTCATATCTGTTTATAAATATTTTATCTCCAGAAATTCTGTTCAGAACATCTTGATTATCTACCAACAGAGCAAAACGTATCTTACCTTCGAGATAAGTCGAATAATCTTTGCTATCTCCATGAAAATTTGTAT
>NC_142947.1:3841218-3886218 GCF_046866305.1 Octopus bimaculoides
GAGGCGCATAGGGTTTAGAATTCAAATCATGAAAGAGAGTAGCAAAATCTTGCAAGATTTTTTTTTTTTTTCGTTCTCTATTAATTATGCTAGCAGAATGTCATTATGCAGAGTTGGTAAAAGCCACCCAACAGGAAATCAAAATTCCATAAATACTAAATGTTCAATTTTATTTATTCATTTGGGAAAATGTATTGCTAAAGAAGGACTTCAGATTGAACAAATTTCATGATATTTCATATTCAGATGCTTTTATTAAATTAATTCATTTGTTAAACATAAATAAATCTTGGAATTAAATGGTTTTGATTTACTTTTGGCCAACCCTGAATATTAAATAAATATGAATGACACCAACTATTGAGCGTGCTGTTTTATAACATTAGTGTCTATTTTATTTATTGTATCATGCAACAGAAATAAGAAAAATTCACACAGCTGGCATATCGTTCAGAATAAGTACACACGCAAAACTTACTGGAAAACCTCGCTACATAAAATGGTGGAAATTCTTAATTAAATGACAGAAAGCTTTCAATATAAGCGTTAATAGATACACAAAGAACTCCGTCTCTTGGAAGATAATGAAGTGAATATTATCAAACGAAATCACAAGGGATAATTCAATACGGTATTCTCTGGTTTAAGCTTTGTAAAATATGCATTCAATGTGTTGTAATGAACACGCAATGTTCTATATTGAAGTATTTTCGTCTTCTGGCTGCCATATGTGATTCATCAATACCCAAGCATATACATGCATGCATACATACGTACATACATTATAATTTAATATAAACACGTGTTTAACTGTAATACATAGGCGCCAATGCACACACACATATCTAAAATATTGCATAAATGTATAACTACAGACCACATACACGCGTGTGTGTGTGTGTGCGCGAGAGATAGAGACAGACAGACAGACAAAGGGAAAGTAAGGCGCTGAAAGTTAGAAAGGCGCTACTCAATGCCGGAGTTAATTTTAAAACAATGCAATGAATATAGAAAATACCATACATCTACAGAATGTACGATGTTTCATATATTCATTATTTTATTCTGGTGAACCCTCATCACAATTTGATGTTTTAAACCTAATGTTATAGAAACTTTCAAAATTTTCATTGTTTTTCACACAGTGTTTGTAGGTCAAACATTATAAAATGTTAAAGAAAGCGCGTAGCTGTGGGTTTTTTTCTTTTATTTTACTATAAATACGTCTAAAGCAAGATATTTTCATGGAACCTTAAAATCGATCCTCAATTTACTATTTCGCTGTATGGACTTATATTATCTCCTAGGGTCCATTATAGAAACCGGTTGAGAACCACCGAACTAGAACTTCTGTAAATCGGAATTTACTGACTCAGAAAAGAAGATAACATGTACTGTTTCGTACACTAAAAGAAATTTCGAAACTTTCAGGGCCAAACGATTTATCTATTGCCATCTTTACAGCACAGATGGAGAACTATTACAGACATTTATATTACCATTGTGACAAACAAAATCACGGACGCAACAGCATAAACTCTTGTAAACAGTTCTCTGTGATATATACGAAAGGCAGCGAAATCAATTTCATGGTAGTAAAATTTACATATGCGTGTCAATTATGCATTTTAATATCTCTAGTAAACATCTTAATACAAAGGTTCAGCAAGGTAGAAAACAGTTAATAAAATGTTTAAACCTAAAATCACTGTTGTTAATTGATACATCAGTAACTTAATAATTACAGAGATGATGTTGATCAAACGGTGTTAGAAGTATCAAATCGATGTACATTTTTTTAATGTATAATATGACTTATGTCATAGACGCTTTATGTTGTGGTGTGTATTATTAGAGTTAATTTACCTGCCATAAGTTGTGGATAATTATGTGTTAACGTAAGAGAGATTTCGTATGTAGTCATTTTATCTCGGTTGCCCTATTAGTGGGTAAAATAACAATACACCGCTTTATATACAAACAGGAAATTAATTGGTCATATATATACACACACACACACACACACACACACACACACACACACACACACACACACACACACACAATATATACGTGTGAACACATGTACACGCGTAATATTTACAGGGTAATTGGTACACACCCATACTGATATAGTAATTCACCTATAGAAACTTTTACTATCTCCAATATTGTCTCTCTCTCTCACACGCACAATATATAAATATATATATAATCACACAAAGTATCGGGATATAGTTCACAGGTGATCTAAACGATTAGGTACGCTAGGGGAGTGTTGTAACGGATTACTGGGGCCCCAAGGTTATATCCGTGACGGGAGTTATGGAGCCATCCTAGATTTCCGATGCAGCGGATATATAATTGTTACAGCGGACAACAAACATCAAGGCAAGGCAAACATCTCAAGTCGTAAACGACATTATTATAGGAAGAAATTCTTACTATTGGAAAGATTCTTTTCCAATAATAATGTAGTATGCGAATTGAGATATTCGCCTCCCGTGTGCGTGCGTGTGTGTGTACAAGCACACAATTAGAGTGTGGAAAATATATCAACAATTCACCCCCCTTCTCTTTCCTACGAAGATCTATGCTCGAAAAGTTAACAACTCTCTACTTTCACCGAGCGTCAAATTAATATATGGCTTGTGCTAGTCCGCACGTTGGTTTTTTTTTATCGTTTTCTCTTTTTTAATTGTTTGTTCTTTGAATTGCCTACAAACACAGATATATGTATCCATGGGGAGTCGATGGTTGTGAGTGTCCATATACAAAATATTCTCAGACTGAATAATTCTTCAAAATTTTTGACTTATGAATAAAAAGTCAGCCTGATTTACTGGAATCAAGAGGGCAGCTGTGATGATGTATTTCTGACTGAATGGGCGTCATTTACATAAACACAGCACTACCTTGATTTCCGCTGAGCACATATTTTGGCAAATGGAAATACAGTCGAAAAATGAATATGGCCAAGAGGAATCTGCATATAAATACGAAAATGAATGCTGAAACGCGCACCCGTAATGACCCTCTTATCTCAAGACAATCAGAATTTCAATTCATATAAGGCATAAAAATTTTGTTGAATTTTCTTCGACATCCGAGATAAAATATGCTTCTGACATGAGATTACCTGCCACCAGTTGTATTTGTTTTTTTGTTTTTTTTTATCTCAAACAGAATTTAATTTCAATAATTCATTTGCAAGGTATTTGTTTAGATTATAATCGACATCCCATGCACAAATATAAAAGGTGCTTTTAGAAGCCAAAACAATGCAAGTTGTATATATGTGTGCGTGTATACATGTATGTATGAACATATATATATACGCGCGCGAGCGTGCGTGTGTATGTATATATATATATATATATATACACATATATATGTATATATACATATATATGTATATAAAGTCGAAGGTTTGTACTTTTAACTTGCATTTCAATATTCAGGGTTAAGAGCCATTCTTGAGGAAATATTTGGCGCTTAGAGCAACATTTCTCGAAAACTCTCTGAAGAAGGGTTCCTGACCCCGAGACATTGTTACAAGTAAAAACCATTGACTTGTATTATTTCTTAAGATTCACTTAGTTTTCGCTTAAGAAAACTAAAATATGTTAATATAAAACAACGTTCTATTCAAGTTAAATGTGTGTGTGTATGCATATAATTATGCATGCATATATTTATGCTGCAATGGCGAAATCTCGAAAGAGCGTGACATTAGTCAATATATTTCTCTAAAATATCCTCGTGGTCCCCGTGTTTAGAAATGTTTAAATGAAAAAAGTGGAAATTGGGTGAATGTGCTAGAAAAAATATTTCCATTCGCCACTCTCGCAAGGAAAGCCGGTGAACTTTGACATTCCTTGTTCATGATATTTTTGAGGCTATATGTAAATGAATTTTACATGCATAATTTATAAGTATACACACGTAAAAGATTTTCTCACCTTCCAGTGCGTCAAACTAATACACCTGCTTGTTGTTTATACACCTGCCTTCATCTTTTGTGTTTCTGTAAAGTTCAACTATACATGAATAGGCCTAAGAGTGGCTGTGTGGTAAGTCGCCTGCTTACGAGCAACATGGTGCCGGGTTCAGTCTCACTGTGTGGCACCTTGGGCAAGTGCCTTCTACTATAGCCTCGGGCCGACCAAAGCCTTGTATGTGGATTTGGTAGACGGAAACTGAAAGAAGCCCGTCGCATATATATATGTGTGTATATATATATATATATATATATATATATATATATATATACATACATGTATAGTACTATATAAATATAGAAACAAGTGTGATATGAAGTGTGCGATACATCGGTGTATATACGATAAAAAATATCATCGGTGCATCTCATAAGTATTAAATATTAAAATGATTGTGTGAAGGTGTCCCTTATTGATAAATATTTTTCAGCTATTACCAAAGTCAAAGATGTAGCATAAACTTTCTCTATATAAAACTTTGCAGTGTTCCAAAATTCACATATGTTGTGGAAATATATATTGAATTTTGCAAAGTGATTCTTTCAAAAATTAAAATTTTTTATTTGCACAATGAAATAAACGTAATGAAATTTCATAATATACAGCACACACAAATATACATACATATATATCTATATGTATATATAGTTGTACACACATATGCATAAACATACGTATTTTTATAATATATACACATAAACACTTCGCTATATATATATATATATATATAATATATATATATATATATATATATATATATATATATACATAGCAAGCACCTATTTCGGGGTCCATTTTATTGAATATTGTTTGGTTGATTATGTCTCTATATAGCTGCATGTCTTGGAAAGTTTATTCTATTGTCCTTCCCCTTTCACCTCCTTCCAAAGTTTTTCCCCTTATTATCTCTTCCTCCTTGTTTTCCTTCGTTTGTAAACCCAATTCTGAAATAAACATTGAATCCTGAAAAACAAAATTTTTGTTAATGTTTTGATGTATTCATTGAAATATTTCATTGCTATTGGTGTATGATTTATAGCTGTTCTTTTCTCAATGGTATTTTGCGTATTCAGTTATCGTAAATTTTAAAATATAAGAAATATTAAAAAAGTTTAGAATAAAAATTCCCCAGTTGACTAAAGGGGAAGAGACACATCCACAAAACAAAATCTTAGAAAGTTATAGAAATGTTTTATAAAATTTAACGATTTATATAGTTCTCGAAATATATTACCTAAATTAGACGGAATAAAATGGAAGCTATTACAGTAATATAACACATACTGAAAGTTATATATTTCCAAGAAAAGTATATTTTCATAAAAATAATATATAAATGTGAATATGCTTTGTTAAGCAGAAATTCTGCTCAAAGCAAACTATTTTTGAAAATGCAAAGGAAACATGTATTTGTATATATTTGGTTTTCTATTTCTCAAGTATAGTATTTGTAACGCATTCACCTTGAAACGAGTGAAATTGTTAAAGTTATTTGACTATTCTGTTATTCTCGTGTAGTGTTTTATTTCGTCTTAGATTGTTGAACGTATTCAGTAAGTAAGAATTTCTATAAAATATTCAGTTATTAATTCATTTCAAAATAGAAACTTCTTTTCATTCTTGATATTTCTTTCGGAAAGAAAAATATTTTTGAGAATATAACAAAATGTTGATTAATTCTAACACATTCTCATAAAGCTGACCATAAAACTGTACAATATATATATATATATATATATATATATATATATATATACATAGTATCTTGCGATATTTATAGTTAATTATTCATATATGTTATATATCGATATATGACTTATGTATACCTGATTTATATAATAGAGGCCAGTGTTGGTACATATGTGTTCAAGTCACATTAGAAAGAATACTAATGGAAAATGTTTATGGACAAGTTTGGCTTTAAAGAATTATTCATTGAGAATACTATAAAAGGATTTAAGAGATATTTCAGCTCATTTCATTGCTCATTCTTAGTTTTTGAATGTTTAATCTGAAATACATCTCAACTATGGGTCATATGAAACACCATGAGAATGGTAAACTCCTTGTACTTGATTCCCACCTTGGATATTTAAAAACAGTTCTAAGATAAAGGATTGGTTTGTCGGAACACTGAAAACTTTAGCTCTTCAGATAGTTAATTTTCTCTGGGGAAAATAATGAAGAAGCTAAGACACATGGTGATATCAGCTTACAGATATATTTAGAAGAGTTCATGTTAATACGAAAATAATTTTTGCGGGTTTTAAGTCGTGGGCAACTTTGCGTATGCCAGGAGCCTAAATCGGTAAATTACTTACCACTCTTAGTTTTGAAACAAAAGTTCCAGGATTACATTTAATATGGCACTATGTTAAACTTAGACATAAAATGTTATTGGACAAACCTCATGTCGATTGGAATGTATTGTAGATTTAAATAGATTTTGTTGCTATGAACGTGTCTAGCTCTATGAAAACTTTAATCATAACGAATACTTTGTCACAACGGTAGCAAGTTGTGGTCAAATGCGTGACCCTCATATTTCACTGAAAGGCATCTCCTGTGAAGTTTTCAGCCAACATTAATGCTGCAGTTTAGCTAAGCAATCGATAACCTTTCTACGCTTTCTATGTTTCTTTAGAACATTTCTCACTACAAAGTCGTAGAACTCACTCGCCTCTGATGCGTCAGGTTTCATTTTATTTGCATTTGCAGTATCGTATCAGTTTATGATTACGTGATGCAATTTGTGTTTCGTTTTATGAAAAGATCTTGTACACCTTCCTCTGTTGAACAGTTGTCGGCAAGAACGGAATGCATTACAACTACCGAGCAGGCAGGCAGGCAGGCACAAACAGACATACAGAGCTATTTGCGACATCAGTGTCTGAATGGTCAATGAAATTCCACATAGCGTTGGCACTGAGATTTGGATGTATGTGCCTACCTGAGATTTTGCCACTATAGAGAAAGGGAGACGTCGAAATCAAGAGTTCAGCCGTCCACCCACAGGAGACAACACTCGTCTTCCATATATACAAATTTGCTTGCTGTTATGGACCATGCGGCTACACGAAACCTCTTCTCAAGGTAACTAATGCATTACTTGGCACTAACATTACATCTACTGTTAAGTTGGATATAAATATTACTCATTGGCATTAACACTACTTCTGTCACTGATATACACACACGTGTGTATATATATATTACGGAGATGTACTTGCATAGCAAGTGACGTGATATGAGATGGGGAGCTGGAACGAAAACTATTGAAGCGTGGAAGGTGTTTATAAGCCATTTAAAAACACACAGAAACCGTTAGATTCACTTCAACATCTAAATTTAATTTGAAAAAATATTTTCATCGGTTTGAAGCCACGACCTGTTCACTGACAAAATTCTATGCTCACGGCTTTTGTGTTTTTAAATGTCTTATAAACACCTTCCATGCCACACACACACATAGAGAGAGAAAGAGAAAGAGAGAGAGAGAGAAAGAGAGAGAGAGAAAAAGAGAGAGAGAGAGAGAAAAAGAGAGAGAGAGAGAAAGAGAGAGAGAGAAAAAGAGAGAGAGAGAGAAAAAGAGAGAGAAAGAAAGAGAGAGAAAGAAAAAGAGAGAGAGAGAGAGAGAGAAAGAAAGAGAGAGAGAGAGAGAGAGAAAGAAAGAGAGAGAGAGAGAGAGAGAGAGAGAAAGGGAGAGGAAGAAAGAGATAGAGAGAGAGATAGAGAGAGAGATAGAGAGAGAGATTTCCATTTCTGGCACTACCCCATAGTCCATGTATACTTTTTATTGTCATTGACGAACCACAGATATAATTATATATTTTCCCTCATCGTCTTCCATTGTAATGTCTAAACATGTTTCCAAGCGTCTATCCAGTGGCTCCGATTTGCCATATAGCAATATATTCTTCACGGAACATTCATTTGTTGAGAATCCGGTCTCCTATAACTGTCTTCGTTATTAATTTTTTATCTGACAGTTTCCCCAGTGCTGTGTTATAAATGTGTGTCCAATTCTGTCACGTTCTTGTCTGGGATTTTCAACACATGCTGCGAATGTTACTAAAAACATATTTTAATTCCAGCTGTAGCGGCCTTTATTTTATTTTCGACAAGTAAGTTCCAATTGTAATTCTCGAGCATTCTGATGTACCAATTTAATTTTACTTCTCTACGTCTGCAACACTGAATTCATCCATCTCGTTCCTTGTTGCATGACATGTAGATGTCTTCTCACATTCTCTCTATAAATATATATTAATACACACACAAACACACACATAAATTAATAAAAATATATACATACACACACACGCATATATACATACACATGCAAATATATATATAATATATATGAGCGTGTGTGTGTCAACATATATTTATACAAACATACACATTACGTATATATTCACAATTAAGACAGACAGACAGACAGACAGACATATGTATGACTGTTATTTCACTGTCTTTAGTTATTAGACTATGACCGCGCTAGAGTAAATTTGATTCGCAATGCTACTGACTAAATTAAGGCACGATTGGCGAATATTTTCTAAATTGCCGTGAAGTGATATCGGACTCTCACGAAACCCCACCAGCTTGTTGTCTAATGAACAAGTATTTCTGCCTAGCCAGCACACTATGACCTACGTTTTGGGTTGGCTAAAGAACAAGAAGCGTAGACTGTAAATGAACTGGTAGAGGGCAAGAGAGAACCAATTTTACATCTTTAACAAGATGATTCAGTGAATGCTTATGATCACCAACACCTATATACATCACACATGAACGCCGAAATATAGAAGAGAGAAAAATACAGAATATTGGTCGTTTCTTAACATTCATTGCAGACTTCTACACTTAAGCATTTATGCAAAATATTACACGTACATGTGTATATTTATAAATTTCAGTCACCAATGAATATGTTGCAAAAGGAAATAGCAGCCAACTTGCCTTTGAAAACCTCTTGGCTTTCTTTACAAGAATCTGCAAATAACTCAAAAACCTCTTTGTAAATATAAATTTGCGTTGTGAAACATGTAACTATTTTTTTTTTTTTTGTCTTTAGTCAAAGCTCTTATAAAAGAGGGATGATTGTTGAGGCAGAACGACTGGTTAACAACATTTAGGATTATCAATGAGATGGAAATAAGATCTTGTATTCGAACTCTTCTGTATTCCTAAAGCATTATTTGTTTGAATACTAATTCCTAGTAGCATTTACTAGTAATAATTATTTTCCGTATAAATGATTAAGACAATATTTAAGAATAGACTAACACCTGCACAATTTAGAATTTAAAGAAAACCAATAATGAAAAAATGAAAACTAATCAAAATTTCTTATTGGAAAGATATTACTACTTTAATAATATGCCTTGCAGTGTGTCTTTAACAGTGAATGACTATTTAATCACGTTTGTTTGGATTATGTTTGCGTATGTATTAAATACTAGATAAGCATACATATACATTTAGACTTTTACATATGTATAAACATACATATGTATACTGAATGTATGTACGATTGGTTCTATCTGTACGTCAATTTTATATATTCTTTATTAAATAAGAAAAGCTGAATTCAGCAAAAGCTAATGAATTATGTGTAGGCAAACGTTCGGTTCTGTTCATTATTATGAAAACTTTAGGGAAGCAACTAGTTACAGAATACAAGAGTGAAGGGGAAATAGAGAAACAAGAAAATAGTAGAAAAGGTAACGGCAAATAGAAGTTACGAGCTTTAGAAAAATGGAGGGAGCCATACAATTTGAATCTTCTTGAAGTGAAATAGGCCTCGTTACATCTGTTAACTTGTAAAGGTATATGTATATTCTACCCAGTTATAAAGCAAGTGTCCAAATTCTATTGGTAGATGGTTGATCTCCGTCAACAATTAGCTGGAATATAGTATCACCCGGTCCAAGGATAGAAAGATTGATTTCGTGACCGTGAATTAATCCCCAAACCACAATACTTCGCTCATGTACTGTGAACTAAAATCATTTCTACAATAAGTCTGAAATTTGGGGGAGGGGTTAGTGAATAACATCGACCCCAGTGCGTAACTGGTTCTTGTTTAATTGACCCCGAAAAGATGAAAGGCAAAGTTGACCCCGGCGAAATTTGAACTCAGAACGTAGCGGCAGATGAAATACCGATATTTCGTCAGGCATGCGAAAGATTTTGCCACCTCGCCGCCTTCCTACTTTGAACTATTGTAAAGAAAAAAACTGACATCAAACAACGCGTACAACACGATGTCAGCAACAAGGGATTGACACCACAAATATTCTACATAATCAATACCCAGTTTATACAACAGAAGGGGTAAACCTTTATATTCGACACCTGACATTATAATATCAATATTTTACAGAAATCACATTCTACATATTTGGTTGTATTTAACATAAAACACCACCTCCCACAGTGCATGTTATCTCGTCAATTATTACTCAACACAAAAACACATTCTGCCATGCACGCTGCCATACGGAACAGAATTCGCATTACAGACCCACATATATATTACACATATCCAACATAAAAAATACAACATATATATCTATAAACAACAAATCAGACACGACAAAAAATTCAAATCTGAGGTGGTATAGAAACAGAGATCCCTTAAAAGCCCAAGGATAGAAGAATGTTGTGCAACTGCTAACTGTGCAACTGTAAATAGCATACAACTTGTCGAAAACAGGATGATGATAGAAGATTAATTATTATACTTCAAACCAATCAAATTAATCAACTAATTGAATGGTTCAGATGGCTTTATAAATAGGATATATATGTCTACTTTGAGTATTGTGTCAATAAAAGCCAGCTGTCAGTAATATTTGCATTTGTAGATGATTGATGTAAAACTAATACAAAAACCCCGTTTCTTGCCATCCATTACTGCCAGAAAAAGTAACTGATGCATATTCCATACGTGAATTGGTCTCTTAACAAATGAATTCTGGTAGAACAATATCTCACTAAAATATATATTTGGTGGTGGGCTGTAAAGTCATATCATTCACTACGATATAATTTCCTAATTCTGTCTTACGCCCACTTTCTCTTCTCCCTTCTCTGTGTCTTTCTCTGTGTCTTTCTCATATATATATATATATATATACATACATACATATATATGTGTGTGTGTATATATATATACATAAATACACATATATGTGTGTGTGTGTGCATATATATATACACATGTGTGTGTGTGTGTGTGTGTGTGTGTGTGTGTGTATGTGTGTGTGTGTGTGTGTGTGTGTGTGTGTGCGCGCGTAAAGAAAACAATGGAGAAGTACTGATTAACCTCAATGATTATTTATTGATTCAATGCTAATAGGCAGCATCTCACCTAACAGCTGTTTCTGCTTCCAATGGAATTGCCATTGATATGCAACAATATGTAAAAGTATTAACCATATTTGGTAATAATTCCGATCTGAAGGTAGGAGCTTCATTAGAGTGAAGAATAAAGAAGAGAATAGAGTAAAGTTGAATAGGGTTGTAATCATACCGATTTGCTTGTGTACTTCTTTGGGTCGTTAAGTAAAAGACTAAACAAAAATAGCAATTGGCGGATTAATACTTTATACAGGTGGGGGGATATGATGGATAAATAATAAAAAGGCAAAAAATAGAGAGATATGCCAATAGGTTTTAGTTGGAGAAAGGGTGTAGACAGAGTAAGTTTTTAGATTAATCGTAATAATTTATAATAATCATGTTAAAACTAACAAAGAAATACACACACACCGGTATATACAGACACCATATACCTATTTCTTTCACCAAGTTCTGACAACGCGCAGTTACACACAGAAGCAGATACAAACACATACGTAGACTGTGTCGACACAGCCCCTGCAAATGCATTGATGGGCCTTAAAGCAGATTAGAATACGCTTGCTTAGGTTGCTACGAATAGGTAACAAACGGAGGTCAAGTTGTTACGAAGCACTTAACCACGTAGCCATGCCTTCAACTGCAAGAAACATTTTTACTCTTTTTTTATCTCAATATATTTCTTCACAGTTTTATGTGTTATATAAATGCGTTTCTCACTGAATGATATTTAAAACATACAGTCTGTACAAATACAAAATAAATAACAATAACAGTAGTAAATACTGATCGATAAAAGCATAAATAACTAAGAATACTAAAAACGATCAATGTTTTTTTTTTATATGTTTCGCCAAAAATGTGAATTTGTAAAGCATTTTGAATGAAAATAAATTAAGACATAACTCATCTAATCATTGTTTTTTACCCTTCAGAATAGTCTATAAATCAATGGAAGAGGTAATCTTTTAAGTTATGTATTAACACAAATACCGCAATTTCTTACATGAACAACTATTTATTAGACTTGCTAGATTTTTTTTAAACACATGAAAGATATTGTATTGTTGTCATGTTTACTACATATTTATTTTTCTATTCTTTTTTTCTCAAAATTTCTATTTCTCTCCCTCTCTCATCTTCTACTCTGTCTTCTCTCAAGTGCATACACTCGTAAGTGAGCAATTTTCTTGTATTATACTTTAACGATTTCTAACCACAAACTTTTCTTAACATATCAGACAGTAGAAATTCGTGTGTGTACCAATGTAAGAAAAACAAAATAAGAAAGCAGACAGGTGTTTTTTTCTACGTTAGGAAAAACCGTAATATTCAGAATCCATTCACCTGGTATATACTTACATAACTATGTTTGGACTAATATGAATAATGAATTGTAAAGAATTACTATCATAATCTCAATTCGTATAGGGAATATCGGTCAACAAATACAGAGCAAAGAGAGATTTTAAATGGCCGCTCGATGTGCAGTGCAAGCAAATCGCCTGCGAATCAAATATATTAAGCGATATTAAACGGTGGGGAGATAGAGATATACGAAAGAAATACGGGATGCACAAAGCTCGGAATATGTTCGTCATAGACGTCCTAGCACATAGTCAACCATGTGTTAGTAAACGGCAACTAAATATATGTTAGTGTATCAATATTAATTAAATAACTAATAGTAGAATTAGGGCTGACAGAAGTGAAGGCTACGAGTAGATGCTATTAAACTTTTATCAATTCGTGCTGGTGAGATGTCAAGCTGAAAGGCTTTCCGGCACTGAACATGTGCGTATGTGTTTCCATATTATTCGAACTTATTTCTTTGTAAAGAATAAAATGTTTTGAATGGCACGACAATGCACTATAATACAAACAATGGACTATAAGAACTGTTGTGATTTAATCATCCAGAGTTGAATATAATATTTCTGTGTAAGCAATCTGGAATAGCATGGGAATAACAAAACACTATAATGACTTGAATATTCTTTCCGAATCATTGCATACGGAGTTCAAATCTAACCGACGTCACGTTTGACACTCATTTCGTGATCAAAATAAAAGTAACAGTGTATCTAAGGCAGCCTTATAGTTCATAGCTTATTTCTTAGATGCCATGTAATGCTTGCATTTCCGTACAGCCTCACTGAAAGTTGAAATGCTGTTTATGTGCCGAAGACCAAATATGTTCTGTCTAATTGATTAATCCATTCACAAAGATTTGATTAGAAGATTGGACAAGTAAATCTGAAACTAATAGTAAAAGGAAAATAAAGGCTTGTATACGTGAAATAAAAAAAAGTTCTAACATCCTTTGAAAGTATTGAATATGAACCCGCCTAGTTAGTCGAAATTTATGAGCGTCTAGTTCATATATTTTCGGGGGGTGTCAGATTTGTTGCCGATATTATAGAATGAATAAAAATGATACTAATTCGGAAATGATATTCTGGAGATCAAAATATATAGAAATATAGACATTATATATATATATATATATATATATATATATATATATATATATACAGTTCTTGGTAATGGTCAGTTATCTCCACCATTTCTTTTAGCCATGATATTTGTTGGTTAACATTCCATACTCCACACCATTATTGTCCAAATGAACATAAATCAAAACGTTGAAATATAATTGACTTAAATGTTTTTCTAAAATAAAATAAAAGTCACTTACCTTCTCAGACTAAAAGACAAAAACATGGAAAGCTACTAATCTAAATATTTGTAAAACAGGTAACATTGTTCAACATGTTAGGTGTTAATATATCAAACACAAAGCAAGTCGAGCCGAACAGGTAAACCGTTCAGTAGAACGCGGTTTTCATTTTTTTTTCCGCAATGCTAAAATATATTTACAGGATTACACACATGAAATATAAAGTTATGGAACGTCCTTGCAAACAAAAAGCAAACAAAATTAAATCTACTCTGCCTAAATGTACCACATAAATCTTCTCTATGGACAATTGTGTGTGTATACCAATGTTTTTTTTTTGTCTTTTTGGTTTTTCTTTAATGAGAAACATCACAGAATCGTGGAAACATATTCTGTTTTGGAAACGACAAAATTTTAGAAATAAAATGTATATTTATGTACTATTCTGCCTGACAATAACTGACTTTTCTTTTAAAGCCTAAGCGTTTGTTGCTTTATTAACTATAGACCGATATTAATCAAATTTTGCGAGTAACGTTGACATATTTTCATACAAAGATTAAACAAAAGCCACGTACATTCTAAGATAAAACTAAGAGACTACAACATGGAAAATTATTAATTTAATTTCTTGTAAAAACAGGTGCAAATATCGAACAAGATGGTGTTAATATTTTGGATCAAAAGTTTTGCAAATTGTTGGTAAATTAATTCCTTTAGTCGTCAGGTTCCAAAGGGAACTTAGTATTCGAATGAAGAGTATTCTGCTACACCGTTTAAAACCATCTTCCTGCCAGTTCTTTGATCCTATGTTGATACTAGTTCTCCTTCGAGGCAAAGAAATTTCGTTACCGAAGCGTCCACCTTATCTTGGTTGATGAAGCGTTGCAGGAAGTGAGCCATGGATCAGAAGTAATAATCGGAGGGGGCTGGGGCTGGACAAAATGCTGGGTATGGCATCACTTAGATTTCCTCAAGCCTCTTGAATTTATTCCGGGTCGTTCTAGCGGTATGAGGTTTTGCGTTGTCTTGCTGTACAAGTGTTCCTTCTTGATATTTTTTCTGCACATACAGCTGTTCCAGGTACAGGTTGTTGTCGACGGTTGGAGCGGCCGGAATGAATTCGTAATGAATTATCCCCTTTAATTCCTGCAAACGCAGTGCATCATCTTGTGTTAGAAATAACCACGTTTGGAAACTATTCCCGGAATCTGACCCTAGCTTATGCAAGTTAGGATTGCCACAAAATACCTTCCCTTGGATTACAACTTGTTCCGACCCGTAGTTCATTTCCTGAACACGCGACGCTTTATCAGTCAGGAGGAGGTGCAAGCCTAAATCAAGTTCTTCCACTCGAGGGAAAAGAACTGGTATCATCGTGGAATGAAAGAACTAGCAGAAAGGTAGCTTCACACGGTGCAACACGATGGGGCACTACTTAAACACAGAGGTCCCGATACACCTGCGTAACAGTATGTTTTTACAGTGCACACTCGGTAGGCAGTGGTGGTTACTTAGGATTACGCAGATGCGTCGGGACATTGTAGTTAAGTATTACCCACGATGGTCCCAAATTTAAATGCAAGCCTGCTTTCTTGTAGTATCTTGACAAATAAAGCAAATAAGTTACGAACGCATTGTAAACCTTTTTTATTCAGAACGATATATCAAAGCGAAAATTAAGTGAAATAGAGAAAGAAATTAAAATATTAAGTAGAGTCTTTTTTTTTTTTTTTTTTTTTTTGCAATACTAAAATGAAATTGACCTACCTGAATGCACGATTACAATCTTGATATATAATAGATTAAAAATCCTCGTGGAAAAAGTCTTCATAAAGTTGTTTCGTTTTAATGAACGAAAACAAGTCAGATCTGTTCATGCGCAATAAACAAACAGTTATTTTCCGCTTAGATTCAAAGATATTTCAGAAAGAAAGCTCAGGTAAACCTTTTCAAATCTACAGGAATGTACTGTAGCCGAGTCTATCTTGTCCAATACATGGATGTAACAATATTTTATTAACTGCGGTCGAGTGGAAAATAGAGGCGAGAGTTACAGCTTTTGAACTCAATAAAAGAATAATAATTATTAATGTGACTAGGTTAGGATTGCAAATTTAAAGGAGAGATTTATTTAATTAAGTCGATGCAAATACTTGACTAGAACTAAGTCGGCGAGCTGACAGAATAGAAGACATCTACGGAATAAAAGACTTCACTGAATTTCGTCAGATTTTACGTTCTGATCAAGAGCCTGAGTGCTTAAATAAAGTAATTCTTTACGTTCTGAGTTCAAATTCCGCCGAGGTAGGCTTTGCTATTTTTTGTCCAATACATGAATGTAACAATATTTTATTAACTGCGGTCGAGTGGAAAATAGAGGCGAGAGTTACAGCTTTTGAACTCAGTAAAACAATAATAATTATTAATGACTAGGTTAGGATTGCAAATTTAAAGGAGAGATTTATTTAATTAAGTCGATAAAAATTTAAGAGCCTGAGTGCTTAAATAAAGTTATATTTTACGTTCTGGCTTCAAATTCCGCCGAGGTCGGCTTTGCCATTTTTTTTTCTTTCGCTGTCGACAATATGAGTACCAGTTAAGCACTGGAAACGTTTTAATCGACTTACCACGTTCCCAAAATTTTCTGAACATGGGCCAAAATTTGAAACCAAGACTTATTTGGAAGAATATTTTGTCAGCCTTGAAAATATAAAAAGGAAAGTATATTTCGCTATGATGCAACACGTTAATCACTAATAATTCATTCTAAGACGGTAATCTGGCAGAATCGTCAGCCAGGCGGGCGAAATGGTTCCTTTCATTCTTTTAAGATCAATAAAATAAGTACCAGTTGTTTGTTGGGCCCGATGTAATCGATTTATCCGCCCACTGTGAAATTGCTTGCCTTGTGCCAGCATTTCCGTAGTTTGAACTCAGAGCATAAAGACAGACGTAATGACGCTACGCATTGTGTCTGCCGTGCTAACGGTACAGCCATCTATAGATGCCTTCATAATAATGGTTTCAAGCTTTGGCACAGAGTCAGCAGTCTTTTGTTTTGTTTTTTTTTGCTCTTTTCTTTTGAGTGGGGGAAGTTGAATATATCGATGTCAATCACCAACTGCTACTTATCTTTTCCCCAAAAAGAGGCACGGTAAAGTCGATCTCGGCGTAATTTAAACTCCGGACGATATGCCGCTAGGTATTTAGCCCGGCGTTGTATTGTTCTGGAAGCTCGCCTTCATAGCAATAAAACTTTTTTTTCTACATTCAAAAGGCCTTAATTTTTGAGGCACGGATTAATCGATTGCATTGACCCTAGTTCATGACTGGTACTTGATTTTATCGACCCCGAAAAATGAAATAGAAGTCAACCGCAGCGGAATATGAGCTCAGAACGTACTGAACCAGTATAAATGTCACTGAATATTTTGTCTAATGTGATAACGATTCTGCCAGCCGTACGCCTTTTGAATCATTTCCTCTATAGACACAAGGCCTGAAAATGTGTGGTAAGGGACTACTTCATTACATCAGTTCCAGTGCACTTATTTTTCGGCACCGAAAATAGGAAAGATGGCGTCGAACTCAGAGGAATTTGAACTCAGAACGTAAAAAACATAGGAAATGTCACTAATCAATTGAGGCCGCCGAATTGATAATAACAATAATCCTTCTTAAAATAGGCGCAATACCTGTATTTTGTGAGGTGGTGTAGTAAATTTTAAGCGTCGTGGTTCGTCGATTACATTCGACCACAGTGCTCCACTGGTACGTATTTTTCGCTCCCGAAAGGATCAAAAGCAGACACGAAGTCGACATAATTTGAAATGAGACCGCATTTTGTCCGACGCGCTATTAATACTAATATGAAAAAACAAAAACATTTGCTTCTACTTGCAATATTCTTGTCGCTGCAAGTCGGCGAGCTGGAAGAAACGTTAGCACGCCAGGCAAAATGCTTAGCGGCATTTCGTCTGTCTTTACGTTCTGAGTTAAAATTCCGCCGAGGTCGACTTTGCCTTTCATCCTCTTGGCGTCGATAAATTAAGTACCAGTTGCTTATTGGGGTCGATCTAATCGACTAGCTCCCTCAAAAAAGAAAAAAAAATCGGTCCTTGTGCCTAGAGTAGAATAGAATATTCTTGTCGCTGTACAGCTCCTGTTGATCGAATTTCAATATTTTTAAAATAATGCAATATAACCTATTAACTTATATGGACAGTAAAACGAAGAAAGAAACAGTATAAAAATCAAAACAAAAAGACAAGAAATATAAGCATAGATATTTACAAATCTTCAAAGCACACACCCTTCTTTTATATACAGATTATATTTTTATAACGTGTTTAA
The DNA here is from genome assembly GCF_046866305.1 of Octopus bimaculoides. Taxonomy (NCBI): domain Eukaryota; kingdom Metazoa; phylum Mollusca; class Cephalopoda; order Octopoda; family Octopodidae; genus Octopus; species Octopus bimaculoides. The sequence goes on from NC_142947.1 coordinate 3,859,627, forward strand.
AAATGACGCATGAATAACATAACAAGTATATTTATTCGCATACTTTGTCACTTTGTTGACAAAAATATAGCATGATAGACATACACACATATATATGTATATATATATATATATATATACGCACAGAACTCCGCATATTATCTATATATGGTATGTTTATATTTATGTATATTATATTTTTTACAAAATCAGCTTTGTTTCATCTTACCCATTCTACAAACAATAAATATATATCTAGATCAAAAGCTCTGTTTTTTATTTGTTTTACTTTGTTTGTTTGTTTTTTTTTTTGTTTTTTTTTTTGAATAAGTAATATTAACTTTGTCGTTGAAATAGGCGGAGTGGCGGGCGAGTGTATGTATGCAGTGGAGGGGCAGCGTTAAATGAAATAAACAAAATATTATTGCATCAAGAAACACAATATCGAAAGATTAATCTATAAAATCATAGAAAGTCACATATTTTGTTGAAAATTTCGCGCTTTCTATGAACACGTTGGAGAGACAATACAGATGGTGAGCACGAAACAAATGCTATGTTAAAGAAAGGAAACAACAAACACGCTACGGCGAAAGAATACATTACATATTGTTAAAAAATGTATTATTTGATGTTATTTATTTCTCTCAGATATGGAATTTATTGAGGAAATATATGTCGCTGTTACTCACTAAATGTAGTTCATACGCATAAGATTGAGCTTATTTTTTCTCACTAAGCATCAATTTTTAGTGGAAATTCAATTTTAGATATTTGTGTCTGCAACCGCTTTCTTGACGCAGATATATGATCGATAATTTGCATATTATTTTGGTAATTCGTTCCGCCTAATTCGAATGCGAATATGAACATCGCTGTTGTGTTTCGTCATTGAAAAATAGATTCTCCTGTACAAAGATATATGTTCATAACACGTTAGACTCATTAGTACAAGGGAGGTCGGAACGCTCGCTGTTTCGACATCGGTGTGTCTCATCATCCCGAAGCACCTTCGTACCAAAGAATCAAACAAGAGCAAAGACATATGTGTTTGGAGTAAAAGAACGCCATTTAATGATTAAAATGCGATGAAGGCCTTTTTGGTGGAATTGTTCTAACAATGGCAAATGTCTTTCATAACATGTCCATGTTTCAGAAGAATACAACAGGGATGGTAAGACAAAATGATTTGTAAAGAGCCAATTTTGTATTGCCATTTACATGTCGTTGACGCCAAACGCGTGACTCCAAGCCACCAAATGTTTTTGCTGCCCTTTGAATTCGCAGATATATTTCTGTGTCCAGATTTCCATCATTTCATACAGAGATTCCAAGGTTGATGAAAGAATAAACAAACTCAAGTCGCTTACCCATAACAAAAATTTTAGTGAGGTTACAAAGAGCACCACATGTAGGTTCATACACTGAAACACACACACACACACACACACACACACACACACATATATATATATATATATATATATATATATATATATATATATATATATATATATATATATATATATATATACATATATATATAGGTCTGTATGTATGTATGTATGTATGTATAGACTTCTGTGGAACACAGTTTACTCTTTTATAATTAAGAGTATGTATCCGTGAACTCTTAGACTTTTAGAACTGAATTTTACATACATGTACTTTACTTTTAATTGTACAACTAAATTCACATCAACATCGCTAGACAATATATCATCGGTTTTAAATATATTAGAAAATTATTAAACTGCCTAATTAAGTTTTAAGATTCAGCAAAACTATGACATTTGTTTCAATAATTCATCACATAAATTCGACATTTATTTTATATTTGTAAAAATAGAGCTGCATTCTTTTGTGGAGATTTTAGAAACAATGGAAGTATTTTGGAACAAAATTGTCAGACTTGGAAATTATATGAAATGAATAAATTAGAATGTTTTACATACATGAATGACAATTGAAATCCAGCTATGAATATCTGCTCGTAATCGGTTAGTCTATCTCTCCTTCTCGCCCTCCTTCTCGCTCCGTCTCTCTCACTAATATATATATATATATATATATATATATATGGTCAGTTATAAAAAATATATATATAGTTGTACATTAATCTGACAGGTTACCCTGTACTTTTGCTGACTATAAATTTATTATTCGTCGAAACTGTCAATAATATGTGTGCGTGTGTGTGTGTGTGCGCGCGCATATGTGCGTATGCGATTGTGCGCGTGTGCATATGTGTGTATATATGGGAGTTGTGTATCCGTGGCAGTCCATATCTATGCGCATATGCCGTATGGTGCGTTTGTGTGTGTGTAAGCACAATTTGTTTGAATTACCAAGTCTTTCGGTAGAAAGTTCTTTCGGTTTCGATAACAATGCACAGCACGTTATGCAAAGGCTATGTTCTACATCTTCAGTTCTATGTAAACTTTGTGAGTGAGACAGGACAGAATGTAGCTAAAACATTCGGCTGTTGTTTACCTACTCTTTCGAAGGTGCTGTCTTTTCTAATCTAGTCACAACGGCCGAAATTTTGGGGAAGGGTGCCAGTCGATTAGATTTGACATTAAGCCGTCATTAATATCTGACACCAAGATGTTGTTATAATCTGTGGCAACATTTCCACGTGACACAGGAATGAGGTGTGGTCAGGATAATTGCTCGTACTTAATATTGTCAATGAAGCAAGCAATACGGATAGGCTGCCTATTTTCCCAATCAGTAACGACGAATGTCATACATATTTCGGAATAAACTAGAAAATTGCATCCATCCATGCTGTGAATAAAGCATGAGTGACAAAAAGAATTTTAAGCAGTCTTCAGAAAGTATGGAAGTCGGATACATCATCAGTCAATAAAACTATATCCCACAATACATTCGCAGTGCAAATGCTAGTACTAACATTTGGACACTTGAAGAAATCTGTGGCTTGGCTATAAGTCCTTGGAAGGTACGTATATCCACAGCAACAACCTCTATGACAGGTTCTGTATTGAACAGCGTGGTGTGCTTCAAAGAATAGGATCTGTCTGCATGAGTATCATATCATATCAGTTCGACGACACCAACTAAACAACACAGAGAGAAATGACTATATCACATGTATACTAAAAATTAAATGTAATAGCATTACGTCATTAGGTGTAGAACTTCTGAACATAAACCTTGTTTATAGTTGCTCCTTGTGAATCAAGGCTGGCTACAAGATTGAACAACAGATTTAACACAGAGTTCGAGGAAAATACTTATCATCACAGCAGAATATTATGAAGGGTTACATAATGAAATATACATTGTTAACTATAAAAATAAATATAAATTTAAACGCATTTATCTATAACGTGATCTCTTACAATCGCGTTCGTAAATCTTTAAGAAATATTTGTTCATAAGGCTACATTTGAACCCAGATTACTGGTAAGAAACACAAAGTATAGTAGTACCAACGCTGAGCTTTGGGTTCTAAAGGCAAAGTCGTACATAAAATATAGGGAAATTCTCAAATATTCTCAATCTTTACACCAAGAATATCGTCTCTCTTTAATTCACTCCCTACGTTTTTCTTTCCGAAATGGGTTAACCTGTAACAGCTTAAATAGTACATTAAAGTTATCAAGCTTATCAGTCTCTGAGGGCCCGTAAAATTCATGAACATTGTCCATTCTTTCAGACTAATTCATTAAAATTAATTATTTATTTGATTTAATTTGTTTTGTTAACAACAAATTCAAAATTTGTTGTTTATTTCGAACACATATCAGTTTATGCTATAAAATCGTGGCATTTTTCCAGTATTTCTAAATTGGTTTCAGTTATTAATTATAAATACCATGACTAAATTTAACAATAAACCTCATACAAGACAACTCACAACGTATTACTAATAATTTAACAAATTATTTCGTTTAGTATTTGGTTTGCAACAGTTTTAATGCACAGAAAATTATGTTCCGCTGTTTTATGTTCTGCTGTCTCAAATATTTGTGTTTTACAAAATTACTTGTATTTTCATGAGCTAATAATAGAGAATTTGCGTATACATTCACCACGCTAGAAATAGCAAACGAATCTCCTTGAAATGCTGCACTGTTTATTGGATAGGTTTATCTGCGATATATATCGGAAACAATACTGGATGGGTTTGACTATGGTGAATTTTATTATGGATCTTCTCGACCAGGGTCGACCGAGAGTTAAGCAATCGTCATGGCACTATGTTTGTATTGTATTTTTGTTCGTGGCTATCTTTTGGCATTTTTTTTTAACAAATCAAATATTTATTAATTGAATATTGATGAGATCAATTAATTTCACAACACTATACATTTTCATTGTAACATTGGTTACAACAAGCGAAATAGGGAATCGCATCATCGTAATCAAATGAGCCCGAAATAACAACTTCATTTCAATCAAATTGCACTGCAGCACGCTTTATCCTACAAAGAGAGACGAATGTGTGTAGAGGGGGAGAAACAGTCTGGTTACACAATATTTTAAAATAACAAAACATGTTCATCCCACAACTGGCCCCAGGAAGAGACTACAGCCCCTCCAACGGATCCGCTGCATGTAACTGTCAGTGGATATAGATTATACTATGCACCTTAAACGTACACAAGTTGAAAGGTTATCCAAACAATGTGGTGTAGTTGGTAGAGACGACAGCAGGTCTTTTATTCCTTAGGTATAAAGCTTAGCAGCGATCTAATAAAAAAGCGTCCAATAGAAATATTTCAATCTAGAATGACGGTAAAGAAAAGAGTATTTCTTAATGAGAAAATTAACCTTAATACCATTCTTAAAATAGCTTTTAAATGATCTAATTGAAAAATGTGCATGTAGGCGTTGGTATAGATATGGCTGTGTGCTAAGTTGTTTGCTTCTCAGCCACATAGTTCCGCGGTTTGTCCCACTGTGTATCTTTTGGTATAACCTCAGAACGATCAGAGTCATGTGAGTGATTGTGAGTGACGGAAAGTGAAAGAAGTTCGTCGTATACATATATATATATATATGAGTGTATGTTTGTGTGTGCATGAGTATGAGTGTGAGAGAGAGAGTGGGTGTTTGTGCTTGTGTGTGTTTATGTTTGTTCCTCACCACCACTTGAAAACCGGTGTTGGTGTGTTTACTTCCCCGTGACTTGGCGGTTCAGTAAAAGTATCCAGGAGAATAAGTAGCGAGATTTTAAGAATAAAGCAAGCACTGGGGTCGTTTTATTCGACTAACAGTTCCTCAAGGTGGTGCTCTAGCATGGCCGTTGTCTAATGACTGCAAGAGGTAAACGAAAAGAAGGCAAAGTAGGAATCCATAATCAACAAATATAGCCCTGGTCGCGGAAATATTTTCCAGTTTTTTCAATTCTTGCTAAAGAGGTTAGGTCGAAGGAAATACTAATTTCCTTGTGACGCATGAATGAAAAGTATATATCCATCACTCATGTCTGCTCCAAGCTGTTCATTGGACTGTCATATATAAAATACCCTCACCTTGATTACAAATGCAATCTTTGTCTCAGAAAAAAAAATGCCATTCTAAATTATATACATGCTATTTTGTTTTTGTTTTTCAATTACATTTTGTATTTCAGCCTCATTGTGCAATGTTACAAATGCGTTAAGGCGATAACGAATAACGCACTGAAGGGAAACGAGAGGAAGAGAGAGATGTCGTGTGGGAGAAGAGGGCGAAGCCTAAATTAATCGATAAAAAAAACCTGATGAATAGCTATCTTCTTTAGACATGCTTTCATGCATTCTCTCTTTGACGCTGAATTCCCTTCCTTTCCCTGACATCTCATGTATACACACACACACACATATGTATATATATATATATATATATATATATATATATATATATATATATATATATATATATATATATATATATATATATATATATAAATATATATATATGTATATGTGTGTACGGCTTGTTCACATTTTGAGCAAGACTCAAATTATAATTATTATCTGTCCAATGCATTGTGTACCTTTCTTCACTCTATACATGGAGGTTCCATATGCATATAAACTACCAGTATATAGGTTTATGTTTTTGTATATATACATATACCTGTCTGTATGTGTGCATGTATGTGCATATGTGCACATATATACTATAAGTATATATACACACATATATACGTGTGTGTATCTGTGTAAAAACTGTATGTATCTATGTATGTACAGAGGCACTCACACGTGCTTTTCATAGCTACGTAAGTGAATGTGAGTATGTATACAGCCATATGCATGTGCGTACAGAGTGATGTCAACGTATTGTGTTGGTGGTGCTTACGTAGGAGGAAACGAGACGGCAGAAGACGAAGAGAGGAAAGAACACGAAAATAATAATAATAATAATAATAATAATAATAATAATAATAATAATAATAATAATAATAATAATAATAATAATAAGACACGAAAGAGAAAAAAGAAAAATAGTCTCATTTATTTTATATGAAAACACGTTTTACGTGAAAGTCCCCTTCTCTCCTGAATTGTAATTTTCCCAACCATATCACTTATCATTTCAGGAAACATCAGATGTTGAATTGCTATCTCAGTAAACTGTTATATACCTCAGCAAACTATATGTGCTTGAATACATTACAAGTTTGAGTGTCTGCTGCTTTAACAAGCATTCTAAACGAAATGCAATGAAGCTAGATCACTTTTCTCCCCTCTCCCATATTCTACGTTTATGTGCAAAACTCGAGAACGAAATAAATATAAAATAAAACAGAAGCAGTTTTAGTATTGGCCCTTTTTTATTCCTATCATTTTAGCGACTCTTTCCGCATCATGTAGCGTCTTTGATGTTAGGAATTTGTATTTTATTCAAAGAGAGAGACGGGCTTATTTGTATTCATGATGTATTGATACACTTTTATCTTTAAAGCTACTATCATAAATATGGCTCTATATAAAGTTGACATTAATGGCAGCATGTCTATAAAAGGGAGGGGGGAAATAAAAAAAAACTACACCCAATGGAATATTAGGCTACTACGCATTTTCGTTTCGTTGAATATAACGTATATTCCTATAATGCGTTCTATTGAGATGGAAAACGCGTTATGCACATTGGTGCTGTTGACAGTGGAATGTCTCGTTGACTTTAATCTTTCATCTTAAATCTAGCAAGTCAGCTACATATAGTAAGAATAAATCTATTTCAGAATTCTTACACTTTTGCATTAGGCATAAAAGAAGGAAAAATAACTAATATGATTTCAAAAATATGAATCCGAAATTCTCTCGATTCTAAGATAGATTTATATCTTGATATTACTTATTACTAAACTGCGACGTTATTTGCATAGTAATATGGAAATTTTGATACTTTAACAATTTTATCCAGACACTGCGATCATGCTGGAGCCCCGTCTTGCTGGGAATATTGGTTTATGATATTTCATTTCCACATGTCTCTGCTAGTGTTAAAGATTAGTGAATCGGAGATTCGAACATCGCTACCGACATTTGCGTCCCTTGCTCTGATGTCGGATTCTCTATGGCATACCTTGTGTGCATATATATATATATATATATATATATATATATATATATATATATATATAAAATTTATTTCGTATTAAAACCTTGTAAATGTACCCATCAATGCATTCTTTGCCCATAAGCAATCTTCTGTAATTCCAATTGTTAAATGTGCATATCTATTTTTATATATTCTCAGATCTAAAAAAATGCACCTTGTGTAGTTGGATACTTTTCCCATATGTACAGAAGTATTTCTGTATATGATTATACATAATAAATCATAGTTAACTGTTTGATTATGATCTCCGCTATAGTGTTCATAGAATCTTTTTTATATAATTTTTAAAATTAATTATTTTATATATAGATACTTTTTAGCAACCTAGATTTATAAGTATTTTTACAACTATTTTTATTTGTGTTTTTTTATTCAAATGTTTATGATAGATATAAATATTTTTGAAATATGATTTTTATATATATTTTTCCATAATGAATATTTTTGTTTTGTAATATAATAATGTATCTTTATATCTACCTCGCCACTATAAATTCAGACATATGTATAGAAAGCCTTTAGGTACATGTGGTTATGTGGGTACAGGTGATCAGTGTATAAAAGTATCTCTTTGTCACTGTCTTCTAGAGGGTGTATATATGCATTATCGTATGCTTCGATGTCTGCTTACTCTTTTGTTCATAATTGTGAGTGTATAAATTGTATATGTGTATATACGCAAATATATGCATACAATTTTTGTTTTACTTGCACAAAAATCGTGGTATTTATACATGCATCTTTAGTTGCACCGGTTTCTACATGCACAACCCTTTACATGTAAAACTATATATGACACAAGAAAAAAAAAGTGTGAGTAACAATGACCATATACATATTATATCAATATTTCTAGTTTTTCCAATATCTTAGCAGATATAAGCTAGACTGTTTCCTCGTTTATTATCTCCCCTACACTAGTCAATTTTCGATAATATTTTCTTTCTCTAAAATTATTCTCTAATCTTTTCGATATATTTTTTTCTATATACTATTTCATAGATATTGTATAGTTTTAGCAGCGAACATTATAATTAATATACCCACTAATGTTCATATATTTATTTATCATCCTTATAATGTTTTATACTTTTCTTATACTGCCGTTTTAATCGCCTAGTTACTAGTAATTTTTACTGCTTTATCTATTTTCTGTAAATTATCTCCCTCTATATTTCTGACATGTCATTTACATAAACATTCTAAAATGAAGTTTATATAGTACTAACCATTTATGAGGTCTCTTAAACATTTTTGAGGATGTATAAAAAAGCCAAAACGATTAGTAATCCTTATTTGGATTTTCAACCCCACTTGCTTCTTACTTCTTACTTCTTATATGAAGTTTAAAACTAGTTCAAATACACTCAGCTATAGACAGAACGTTACTTATATTTCTATGTTATATATAACATCGCCTAACTGTTGCCCATTAGCCGTGTTTTGAATAGACATGACTCCTATAACAACTACACATTCAAAATTAGTAAGAACACAATGCCCATGTAATTCTAAAATCCACCTTTTTTATTAAGTTCTTATTTTTTGCTTATTGTGCAACTGATGAGTACTCTTTGGCAACTCAGTTTCTTAAAACGAATTTATTGTCGTTCTGTACGAAACGATTGTCTAGCGAATTGAATGAATATTTCACCCCATATTAACATCTAATCTCCTCCATTTATGAAAAATATGATTGAATTTGTCGAACCTCGTTCTATGACTTAAATCATATACTTAATATACTTATATATATATTTGTGTGTGTGTGTTACTTACGTGCACTGAGGAAACGCAACAGGTATGCACATTTAAACATAGCGAGCGTTGTATACATTTCATAAATATATATATATATATATAGATATATGTGTATTTTAATATACATGTATTAATATTTATACTTATACATGTGTGTATGAATGTATATATATATATATATATATATATATATACATCTGCGTATGCGTGTGTGTATTTCTGCGTCCATATGTACAGGTGGGTGTGTGTGTGTGTGTTGTACTTGTCTGAGTGTATCTCTATTGTATGCATTCATTTCCACCTTTTATCGCTTTCATTATGAAATTATTTCCATTTTTATTGAGATTTCTTGAAAAAATATAAACCCAATCTGTTATGAAATGTTTTTCCTTCATATTCATGACCTAGTATTTCCGATTTACATTCGCGCTGCTTATTCTGCCTATATATATCTATATGTATATGTGAATGATTTGTTCTGTAAGTCACTAACATACTAATACATACTATAATATTAGCTATATGTATTTCTTTTCGTATTAACGTATGACATAACCTCTGAATTTAATATCCTTTGTGTCAAACCCTCTTCGTTTATTCCGCTAAACCACTTCCGATAAAGAACATCGCCATTTAATTCAATATAATTTATTTCGTCTGTATATTGGTTTCAACACGTCTATATAAAGAAAAATAATTATATTTTTCTCTTATATTTTCTAATGATTTTTATTTTATTTTATGTTTTCTTTCAATCAGCTTCTTATTGATTTACTCATATGCCTGAATGAACAATTTTCTCTCGATACATTAAATGATACTGCCATACGAATATCTCTTATACATCTAATATCACTAATGAAATTAAGTGAAATTAAGTGAACTTCAGTTTAAGTAATGTAAAATATTATTGCTTACAGTAATTTTTCATTCTGTAATGAAGTCAAAATTAACTTTTGATGTAGGTTTTTCAAAATCGCAATGAATCCTAATTCATCATTAGAGATAAATGTTTAAGAGACATATCAATTTGTCTCTTATTAATGTTTGAACATTAACGTGTCTTGGTACATAGAACAAGAGTAGAAATTCGTCTCTTGACGGCATATATGCATGCGTACATACATACTTAAATACACACACGCATATATATATATATATATATATATATATATATATATTAATATTATATGTAGGTATGTATGATCGCAGTCAAGTGTTTGGAACGACTAATTGAATGTATATATATATAAAATGTATGTGTGCATATATACATATACATATATGTATAATCCATTACGATTTGTAAACTCAGGACAGAGGTCGTATTAGGACACACCCATCAGAAGTATTTTAGTCGATCATATCTAACACATTTTATTTCTTTTATGTAATTACTTTAACGATTTTTATGTATCAAATGGACAGGTAAATTGGAATGCGATAAATGTTTATAACAGGAAGCAATCGTATATTGAGGTAATGAGGAGAGCGAGAGACACACACACACAAATAAATACACGCACACCCGTATATGTATATGTATATATCTATCTATCTATACACACACACACACATACACACACACACACATACATATATATATATATATGTATATATATATGTATATATACACGCACAGAGATAAAGGAGATAAAGACAAAGAAAGGGAGAAAGAGCAGTTAAAGCCGAACTCTAACGTGTTAAATAGCCGTTGTTTTTGAAATAAAAATAAAATACAAACAAACGGACTTTTCTCCTTGGTACGAAAATGATGTAAAGCAAGCGAGAGATTTTATTAGTTATTAAAAAAAAGTAAGAGAAGGGAGTAGAAAAGTACTTATTTGTCCACATTAAAACACGCTTTCTAATCTGTCGCGGCCCAGTGACAGATATATATATATATATATATATATATATATATATATATATATATATATATATATATAGTAACTCAATCACACTGAAAGGCGGTGCTCCAGTGTAGGCTCAGCCTCTGTCTTAAACCAATAGCAGAGGAAACATGTATGGGTGTGTGTGGAGTGAGAGAGACACACACAGAGACAGACAGAGGCAGAAAGACACACAAAGAGAGAAATGACTGACCGACAGACAGATAAAAAGAGAAACATTTACAAGGAGAGAATACAGTATTCGAGTACACAATTTGAAATTATTGAAGACGACCGAAGTACGTCTGACATTTGTCTTTGAAATATTGCTTAGGCTATATTTGCACATGCGAAGAAGGAAATTCAGTGATTAACGAAAGCCTGGGAAGTGCTTTGTCTAATATATACAAAACTGTAAACACTTCTAATGTCTAATCAGCAACAATAATAGATAAAATAGCCAAATTTAAGATCTGCTTTTGAAATTCTATAAAACGCGACGGGTTGTTTGACGCCATACTTACTTCAGTTTTCGGAAATCTATCTTGCATGCGGAATTTTTGATAGTTAACGTTCATTATGATACATAATCATGCGTAATACGTACGTGTATGTGTATGTGTGTGTAATTTTATGTGTGAGAGAGAGAGATCGTGTATGTGTGTGTGTGTTAGTGTGTGTTCTTTTGTACAAGAAACCATTATAACATTGATGTCAGTCAAAGTTAAGATCAGGTAATATACGCAATGTTTCTAACTCGTAATTTAATCTCATAATAACAAATTTACTACTTCCTTAATGAATTAATTAGAATATTTGATGAACATGAAAGAATTTATTTTTATTCAGTAGACGACTGTAAGTCAAAATTACAACACCTTAGTCTCTGCAGAATAACATATATAAACGTGAAGCATAATCAACAACACAAGAAATTCATAAAGATGAAAGAGACATGACTTCACTATATATTATATAATTATGTCAATTATGGAAACTAAATATATCACATAAGTATATCAAGAGATACTTTTTTTATCTTATCTATTCAAAATCGATGAGATTAAAGAAAAAATAACATTTCAACTGATATTTAAGATAAATTATTATTCTGTGCTTAATAATTATAAATACAGATGCATGAATTTTATATTTCTCATTTTTTTTACCTTTGACTGCAGAAACTTTGATTTAAATAATATATATTATTATCTTTAAAAAATAATAAAGCTATACAGGAAATTACCGTGTCTGGTCGGTATAAGTTTCTACGTCGTTATTGAGATTCATTGCACTTTAAATATGATGTTATTACTTTGAAGATCTCGTAGAATACATCTAGAGAGATTGATTCGAAATAAACATTGATAAAACTGTTAAGTGAAGCTTCATATTTTATAGAGGATATGGTATTTGTGTTCACCACTCGGCTGTTCGTCAGCAGACATCCACAAGCGAGAATTGTCTTACAGCACAGAATAGTGTGTATTTTGCGTTTGACCAATTTTATTTGGAATTCTAAGGTACACAAAATATTGTTTATTTTACTGATACAAGTAAATTTAAAGTTTGAAAAGATAATATTTGTCTCGGTGGGTCTGACAATTCCATGATTCTATCACGAAAATATGTCTTCTTTGTCTTGTTTATATAATATATATATATAAAAAAATACTTCTGGGAATCGCTCCACTGATTTCAAAACGTACTTGATTTTAACACAAATATACATCGGAAACATGCTCATGCACATAGAAGTATAGACATATATACTTTTTTATGCATTCTCACCAACAGAAACGGATGTTCACAATATATCGACAAACACAATAATATGTGACTATGTGCTTATGTGTGTGTGTATGTATGTATCATTGAAAGTGAAACATTTTCAAATTATGACTAAGTTTCACTGTCTGTAAACAAAGTGCGTTTTGTTTTTATGCTCCCGTTCAATTTTCTAACGTCCTGTACCCGAATATGCATCTATATATACATGTAGATGTAGATATACATGCACATGCTTATATATCATTTGTTATATATATATATATATATATATATATATATATATATATATATATATATATATATATATATATATATATATATATATATATGTGCGTGCGTATGTATGTATATATTCATGTGGATTGGTTAATTTTATTATACCTACCTTTCTCTTTATGAAAATTCATGAGTATGCACGCTCAAGTCTCTGCATGTGTCTGTACGAGAACGTGTGGATCTTTTTTCTGCGTGTATGCATACATGCATATTCCCTCATGTGTTTCTTTATATATTTCTCCTTATTAATATGCGTATGACTCCTCCCATGTGTTTGTGTGCCAAAATCATTTATACCAAAATAAAGGAATAGAAAATTTATTTACAGAAGACAACAAACTAAAAATAACAGATGGCAGCACATTTATCAGGTTTAAGAAATATTTTCAAGAATGATTAATGTAGTACTAGTTATGACGTAAATGAATTCGTACTTTTCATTGGCACCATTCCCTTGTGTCGTAAAGCTTTTAAAATTGTTTTCCTCTTATTCTTTAAGACAAATTTAAATTTAACCTAATCGGATTATTTTTACCCAAATTCTAATGTTTTTGTTTTGTTATTTTAAGAACGTTGTCTTCCGCCATTGGAAAGCAAGTTTATCATCCTGAACACATTCATTTGTCTTATGCTGTTGACTGCATGGTAAAGGCGTCTCTTTTGCAGCGAAGTTTGATTTATAAGTGCAATAATGAAAGTGTATAATTTTTTTTTTATTGGTATAAACGTAATTTGAAGGAATATTGTACAAAGATTCCTGAAGCAATACAATGTATAGTATTTGATTGCTTTGTTCAGTCTTCTGTCGAAACAGAAAGAACCATAAACTGGAATGCTGAGTTTTGCGATAGTGATTTAATGCTTCTTAAAATCATTTTAAATTGATTAAAGTGTTAATGCGGTAAACACCAAAGATTCTTATTTATTTTGTTCAGCGTCCATAACTTTATGTCACAATAATGTCGAGCTTCAATGCATTTAGCCTTACCATCTGACCTATATCTCACGTGTTGATGTTAAACAGAATTATGTATTGCTTTTACTTCACAAAAACGGGGATGGCATGATCCTATACAACAAAATTTCTACGGTTTTTTCACTTCCACAGATTTGGTTTAATGGAGTGCAGATAAAAGGAATTTCTCAGAAATACAGCACCCGTACGATCAAACTAACAACCATATGACAATAAATCAAACTTGAATCGCAAGGATATGCATGAATTAGTTAAATGAATATGCGTACATATCTGCAGGCACAGCAATCATGCTATAGAATCCACTTAGAGAACACGTAGGTCTCGGTTGGAGTTTTACTATGTGTTGCCTAACTAAATAGTCTTCTGGATTTTTGCTTCGGGTCAAGAAATATATGGCAAATGGAATGGGAATGGAAAATGTTTGGTATATATACATATATACATACATGCATATATACAGAGAGAGATGTTTGTGTGTGTTGTGTGTGTCTGTGTTCCGTCAACGAAACGGGCTACTCGTAAAAGTAAGATGCTAAAGATTCAGCCCGACATACTGCAACACAGGTTGGCCTTTTGAAATACAGGGACTACTCATTTTTGCCATCTGAGGGATTTAGGGGATTGTGGAATAAAATACCTTGCTTAAGGAATAACAAAAATTACATCTCGAACATCATGACATAATTACTTATTCCTTAGTCATTTAGTTATCTTTTTATTACCGCTCTGTAGTTCTCTGACGCTTCGTTCTGAAACACATGTATATTGATTTCTCACGGCAGGTTATTAGTATCGCGATGGCTAAGCGAAATACTACTACTACTACTACTACTACTACTACTACTACTACTACTACTACTACTACTACTGCTACTGCTGCTGCTGCTACTACTACTATACTACTACTACAAATAATAATAATAATAATAATAATAATAATAATAATAATAATAATAATAATAATAATGATAGTCCTTTCTACTATAGACACAAGGCCTAGATTTCGAAAGCGGTGAATAGTCCGCCACATCGATCCCAGTGTTTCACTGGGGGTTAATTTATCGACTCCGAAAGGATGAAACGCAAGCTGACCCTCGGCTAAATTTGAACTCAAAAATTAATGATGGAAATGAACAACCTGGTGTGTTCATTTTAATGGCCTACCAATGTATACAGTGCGTTTCTCTGCCCCAGGTGTCAGGAAGACACTCGGCAAGAAATGGAAACAGAATTGGCAGAAGATGATAATGACAATAATAATAGTAATGATAGTGTATGTGTGAATGTCGTATATCCCTGTGTGTACAAAATGTGGAGTGGAACTTCCCTACGTTTTTCTACGCTCGCATACGAAGATACACACACACACACCCAAGCATTTTGAATAAATCTATATATAACGCCGTTGTACTGTTTTGTGATGCCTTTCGAATTTTACATCATATGCCTCTATTAATTCCCTAATATCGATGCTATTTTAAAACATCCATCTCCTAGCGTCAGTCTTCTCAAGAGTAGAAGGCGCTATTGGATGTTTTATTATTTCTTATGTCGGCTATATTATCACTTATCGTTACTGATAAGTGATAACAGGAGACTTATATAACAACTTAGATTTCTATCCCTTCAAAAGCTGTTAAATTAATCACTTGTGAAGTATCTGAGTTGATTCAACCGACTATAACGTTTTTTAAACTAAACCAAAATATTTAACGGCAATCTATTTTTGTCTGGCTAAAACACTTTTTACGATACTCCACCCTCACTAACTCCATCTTTGTCTAAGGATGTGCTAGTGAGTATACATACATTCATATATATATTTCTCTGTGTGTGTCTTTGTCTGTCTGTGCCTGCGTATATATAACTATATATTTGTGTGTATGTGTAGGGAGAAATGGGATATATATATATATTTAAATATGTCGTGAGAGCATAGGGAGAGGAAATGCTATATACCTACATATCTATGTGTGTGAATTTGTATATGTATGTGTATGTGAGTGTAAACGTATGTACACGTATACGAACGTGCGTGTGAATGTTTATGTGCTTGTGTCTCCCTCAATATCGATCACCCTCAAGAACACACACACACACATACAAACACAGTCACACCCGATACATTACCTTTAATGGAAACGTATTGCATTCATTGTCTCTTTCATATATATTGTAATCTCCCTATGTTAACAGTTTTCCTCTTATCTTTATGCTACAATTTTCTTTCTTCCAGCGCCCGCTGATAAATATAGACGCTGTTCTTGTTTGCCCTCTTCTTAACAACATCCCATAAAGTGATTGTTTCTTCAGCTGTTACAATAAATGTTCCACATAGGCTAATGATGTTATACTTTTGATCTTCCTCTTAAGAGCCCATCGATGCAAACTAACAAATGGGTTTTGGCTTATATTCGTCTAATTTAGTTTCACGACAAGGTCAATAAAACAGATTGTATATATATATATATATATATATATATATATATATATATATGTAATTATGGGTCTCCATTGATGTATGTATGTTCGTATACACACACACATATACTTATATACTATATAGAGAGTATGTATATATATATATATATATATATATATATATATATATATATATATATATATATATATATATATATATATATATATATATATATATATACAGGTAGATAGACAGATAGATAGATAGATAGATAGATAGATTGTATTTTTTGTGTATGAATATATATTATTCCTGAGCTTACATGTATGTTATGTAATATATTACTTATAATATATATATTAATATGTGTATTTACGTACATATTTATGTATATACATCTTATTTATTTATTTATTTAATTATTTATTTTGATCTGCCAAATATCTTATTTTAACATGATATTCAAAAGCACGATCGTATTTCTATATTACAAAGCATGAACATTGCCTGAAACGTCAGCTATATTTAAACGGATTAGCTTATCATATATGCAGCCGTATAACACTTGTTAATAATCAGGACGTCATCGATTTAAAAACTGTCTCCCTACTATCTCGTAACAGAAAATCGTGAAAAACGTTGAAATATTCATTGCGTCACATGTTTTATTGTAAAGAAGTCATAATATTCTTTAGGTTGATGGATCCGTTGTTTTAGCAGCTTAGTTGCTTCCTTCAATAAGGTTTCTTTCCTGATTCATCTCTTTTTATCGCTCTCATATTTTATGTAACTTGTTATTTACCGGATTCAGAACAGGCGAATGAATTGCATTAACATCCATCGGCTAAGAATTATAATCTTACTTTGGTATCACAATTTTTCTCCATTATTAATTTAAAACTAATAATGATAGAAATATAGTATCCATAATAGAACAAACAAAAAGAAACGTAATCAGTATATTCATATATATATATATATATATATATATATATATACCTGTAAGTGTTATTCCATATATACATATATATATATATATATATATATATATATATATATATATATACACACACAAACACATATACATGGAATCGAATATGAAGCACTCTCTGAAACTATATTTACTAGATCGTAGACAACAATGCCGAAGCGATGAAAGAAGAAATTTAATAGGCTTCAATCTGTATCAGGAATTAGATCTGCCATCAGTAGCGTCGATTATAAATCAGCAATCGCCCCGTACTGACTTCGATCTACATGCCAATAACTTTTACATCAACATCAAATGAAGTATTTCTTTTTTTATTATTAATAATACTGCACAGTTTATGGCAAATAACTATTGTAAAGTTTGGGACAGATCAATCGTTTGAGATTAAACACTCACTTTCGTTTGACCAGAATGTTTTTAGGCAGTTATAGTCTCATCTCTAATGGATATGCTGAGAAAATGAATGATATAATGAAAGAGTTTGAAAAGGCCACAGTCCTGTTGCTCCATATATTTAATACCATCTTCAGCATAAAAACATAAAATTACGTATTATGTTATAGAGACTGTTATGCCATTGGGTAGATATATTGGTTAGCGTGCAGGACAAAATGCTTTGCGTGTTTTTGACGCAATTCAGAGTTCTTAGTTCAAATTTCACTGTGGTTAGTTTTAGTTTCAACCCCCCCCCCCCCCCCCCCCGAGTACCGAGGTCGACGTAATCGACTAACTCTCTCCCCACAATATTGTTAGCCTTGTCTCTAAAACAGAAATCAATATGAAAATGAAAGAAAAATTGTGTCGACAAAACACTCTCGACCCGGGCGATCGAAAGACAAATCCTATTGACCCAATCCATCACTAAGGTAAACATAGCTGACGTAAACCATCACCAAGGCAAACTTAATGACGAAAAGCGCGACTCGAAAGCAACAGTTATTTATTTGAAGTTGAACTATATTTCGGAAGGCACACGAGATGCCGAAATACCTTAGTGATGGATTGTGTGAATCGTATACAAGTAAAGAATTCTTCTCTCTATATCTATTATTATTATTATTATTATTATTATTATTATTATTATTATTATTATTATTATTATTATTATTATTATTATTTTTATTTTTATTATTCAGATCACTGCCTGGAATTGGAATAACACTACGCCATATGCCCACGGACATTTGAGGAATGTCTTACAATGATAAAAAAAAATCACCAAGACACCTGATGAAGGCTGGAAGGTATATCAGCCTAAACGTTGTGTTAGCAACAAACAAGATGAGGATAAATATCCGTCAAATGTAAGTAATATTAATAATGTACATAATTGTTCAACTCTTAAATATAGAACTGTATTACTTGTAATATATTGCAATTAAATATAAATTTGCGCATTTGATATAAAAAATTCTAATTTTCAGACCTATATTCAAAACATTTGACTACGAATGTAGAGCACAATAAAAAATAACATTAACTGAACTAATACAATAATCAATTTCTTAAATAATTATATGATTAATCAACCTCTTGGTTTGTCTAAACGATAATTATCACCTCATCACTGACAGGCTTTCGTTCCTCCAGATAAGTCAGGTTTATTCCAATGCAGCAATTCTAGATTCTGATCTGTACTTACAATGGACATATGGAGGTGCATGCATGTGTAGATGTATGTGTGTTTCGTTTGGAATAGCGACTTTACATGTAAGGTGAGTGTGCATGGAAACGTATGCACGTGTATGAGCATTGGCAAACCATATTTGCGACCACGTGTATCTGCGCGCGCAGGTGTGATTATGAGTATGTGGGATTCTCTGTACGCGTACATGAGAACATCTATGTACGTGTGTGCATGTGTGCGCTTTTTCTTAGTAGCTGGATACATAACAATTCAACCCATCACCGCTTATTTTCTTATCTTTCTCGCAATTTCTGTTCAGTTTTCTCGAGATTTTCTGATTGCATAAAGCACAAATTTCACAAGGGAGGTGACAGTAAGATTTTGCTGTTTTACAAATTTTATATTGTAATGTGGGTGTATACATACATACATTCATACATACATACATGTATATATATAAATATGCATGAATACATGAATTTGAATACGCACGCATGCACACACATAAAGATAAATGTATAAATATATATATATATATATATATATATATATATGTATATATACAAGTTGATATGTGAACGTACATATATAGCAATATATATATATATATATATATATATATATATATTTATTTATATATATATATATATATATATATATATATATATATATATATATATATACATATATATAGCATGGAACTACACAAGTACTTGTAAGTACTTACGTGTGCTTTATTGCTGTATATGCGATTTACATTTGTGCGCGCGTATTTTTCTGGTTCTAAAATACGGCCTGTAAAACAGACACGAATACATGAATACACATTTTGCATGGGGTAATAAATAGTTTATGTATAGATTAGTTAGACCCTAGCAAAAAAAAAATTACTAAATGATAAGAAAAAATATAAAAATTCCTTCTTTCTATATACTTTTCCTTTTAATTCGATTTTTTAACGTTTTCCATAACAAACAGAATGTAAAACTAAACAAAAATATATTTACTAATTTATGGTATTTCGATAAGACAGCAGTGATTTACTTTCCTCTCTTTCTCTATTTTTACAAAATGTAAATGCATTTTTCAGAATCCAACTGATAACAATGTATCTTTCCACAGTTTCAGAGTAAGCCATTTTTCTTTCGTTCTTTCTTATTTGTTTTAGCTTTTTTTAAAGTTCTTTCTTCTTTTTGAAAATGTCTTTTATTTTATACTTATCTACTATTTACATATTAAAAGATTTTCTACTTTCTTTGTTTTTTCCTTGTTCGTAATATTTCGTTCTTTTCAAAGTATGTAACATCTCTTTTCACTGTTTTAGTAAACATAGATAAATATTTTCTTTAACGTAGGTTTGCCTATTACAATTTTACTTTATGACTTTACTTTGTAAAGTGGGGAAGAATGCTTGTTACGTAAGTAATCGACTGTTGCATAGCTGATTAAATTAGCTGTATACAAACATATGATGAAATTCTCAAAGTATTTATTCTATGTGAGAAGAATTAAATGTTAGAAACGCCAAGAAATTTCGTTTCCTTCAAAAATTTAATGTAATACCTGCAGAGAAGTTTCGTCTAAACCGAGGCTATTAAATATCAGGTCAGAAGACATGGTCAATACTTAAATAGATAAAACAGTGTGACAAATCTTGGAGGCGTAGTCTCTGTTGGCGTCATGTTCATAAATGCAGCGGAACATGAATATATGAATGGTTATTTGAACTCAATACTTAATACATATATATATATATGTATGTATTGAAATATTCCGACAACTGGAACATTTATTCGTGAGTGGACAGATATTTTTTATACCCCTTTCCAACTTTCCAGGAGACATCATTTTTTATTTACATGGAGACATTATTTCAATGTTCTTGTTCTAGCAACCAAAATTTGACAAAATCAATGCAAATCTTTTTCAAACATACACATACGCATAAATAATGACGTTTGGTAAAGTGTCACATTATATATATACATACATACACAGATATATATATATATATATATATATATATATGTATGTAGTTTACTTTCCCGTTAAGGTAATATCAATAAAAGATGTATTCCACCTGGTGAGGTGTAGATAAAGTTTAATGTACACAGTATATAGTTATGCGCTACGAATACTTTCATACACTGCAGATATTTTCTAGGTTTAATAATATGCCTTGTTTGTCTAAGCAATCTCAGGCTCTGGCTAGATGGCCTATACCAGTTACAAATCACAACAATGTAACAAAAAAAATCTCGAGAAAAAAAACCAAAGGGAATTGGATGCAATAGAAGGAGGGTGAAAGAAACGGAAAGAGAAAGGAAAGCTGAAAAGTTACAGAGGTGTTATATATATGAATATTCTTACGTAAGTATATATCAACATTGTGTTTATGTATATTTACTAATGTACATATATACATATATGTGTGCGCGCGTGTGTGTGTGCGAGCATGCGTGCAATCCTGTCAGTGTTTCTGTGCACATGTATGTGCGTGTTTCTCAGTGTACGATAAATTTCGATTCATTAATGAGTATGCCAATTAATTATTGATCATAGTCAATGCAAAAATGATAGCTTATCCCTTGTGATTATCTGCAGAATTTACCATAATTACCAAATAATTTGTTTTCTCAGTTAGATGAAATGCATAACGATGTGATTCTTCGTTTGTCTGTTATTCAAATGAGAAGGCAATGCCGAGGATCTGTCACGTGCCCTTTGATATTCGACGAGATAGAGAGAGTTGAAAGGTATCCTAAAATCGAAAACTTCGTTTGAATGCTTGCAACGCAGGGATCTCCGCTTAAACCATTTACATGTGGGGCTAAATCTACAATCCGAGGACGGATTCAAAAGCAGAATGCAGATACCTTGAATATATACTTCAAGACATCCGGTACGACGTTCTTACTGCTCTGTGGATCATCGGCCTTCGACTGATAAAACTTTATCGAAAATTAAAATGATGAAAAACAAAGCTGACCTCAGTGACGATTGAACTTAAGTCGAAGAGGATTGGAAGAAAACCATGAAACATTGTGGACGTCGTTCTGATGATTGCCAGCTCGCAGCCTATATGATAATGCTTGGAGACATATGTCTCCTGAAGCCAAAAGTACAAATGCGATAATCATTATAGGCTGGACATAAGGCGGCGAGCGGCGAGCTGGCAGAATCGATAGCACGCCTGCGAAATGCTTAGCCGTGTTTCGTCTGCCTTTACGTTCTTAGTTCAAGTTTCACCGAGGGTCGACTTTGGCTTTCGTCCTTTCGGTGTTGGTAAACTAAGTTCCAGTTGCATACTGGGGTCGATCTAATCGACTGCTCCCTCCCCCTTGTGCCTAGAGTAGAAATGATTATTCAATGTGTATATGCCAATGAATTTCTCTCCCTTCCTCTCGCACATTTTACTACATCTATTTACACACACACACACACACACACACACACACACACACACACACACACACATATATATATATATATATAATGAGATAGAGACGGAAAAAGAAAGAGAGAACGAAAAATAAAATTATACCACTATCAATTTGTTTGTCATCGTCTGCCATTTGGTTTCTCCTCAATGGCGTACTATTTTATCCAGATTCACATACTTTGCTTATATAATGAACGATCAACTGTTAACCCGGTTGTTACGTATCGCAAGATTTTGATGAGTTCCTGTGTACCACCTGATATGAGAGGGGGATAATGTGATGGGGAGAGTGAATAAGAGACGGAGAGAGTGGGAGGAAGAGAGAGATTGAGAACTGGTAACTCAACCATTGATTATTATCCTTTCATATCTCATCTCAAATTTAATTATGAAGTGCTCTTAAATTACATTTCATTTAAATTTATGCACTTTCATTCATGTTTACATTTTTTGTATAAATTTTTGCTTTTCTTTTACAAATATTTATTATTTTTTTTCACTTTTAACTCCGTACAATCAACAGCAGAACCAACGCTACCCCCGCACCTCCACCTTCTAACCATCCAAACACATTGTAATGGATGTTTGGTGCTTTTCCTAATCAAAAAGTGTTTCATATTCGTTATATTTCATTTCTATTTGTTTTGTAAGAGAGGTTCGGAATATCAATAAGTAGGCATTAACGATATTGAAAACAAAATCGTAAATCTATAAATATGAATAATGAAAGAAAAAAAAATCATGATATATTGCAAAATATAAAAATATAAGAGATTAATATTCGATGAATATTTGAAATAAAAAAGAGAAAAGACCAATACTAAAACATATAAATATATGACAAAACGAAATAAAGCAAAATTCATAAACACCTAACTGTATAGTTATATAATTATAATAATTTAATTCCTTGTCACAAGAAATTCAACGCAGTGCACACACACACACACACATGTATATACATATATCTATCTATCTATCTATATATATATATATATATATATATATATATATATATATATATATATATATATAGAGAGAGAGAGAGAGAGAGAGAGAGAGAGAGATACAGACACACGCACACAAAACAGAATATATATATACACACGCACTCACATTTCTATGTATATATGCATATATGTATTTATTTATATATTTATTTATACTCCAAATGTTGTATGGAGTATATATCTAAGTGTTTGTTGAACCTATATATATATATATTTGTTACGTGTGATCGTCTGTGCGTATGCAAAATTTAAAAAGTGTGTACGTACTCCATTTTCAATGATGATAAGTGCGTAAGGTTATCGTGTATAAATAAGTGTACGTACTAGTTGAAAGCTCATTGTTAACGGTTTGTTTATAGTAATGTCAACGGAAAAACACGAGCATTAATCATGGCTAAACAGACACATCAATACACTCAATAATATATATATACATATATAAATTAAAATCGCAGCAAAAGATAAAATAAAAAGGAATTCATTATAATCGATATTCAATCTAGCCCTCCCGAAAATTGCATTTCATTTAAATAATTTAACGCTAGATATAAAGATCATTATATTCATAGGGATATATTAGAAACCGTGTAGGCTGACAACTACTGTTTGATAACTCTTCATTTGAAGCTTATATAGCACGCCCCAGTAACATTCAACATTATAATTAGTGTACTTTACCATCTTATTAAATATCTTTTATGACAAATGGTATATTTATGATATATCGTAAAATTTGATGGCGCAGTACTTCAATTGGCTAAATGAAACCGCGAGCGTTTACCAAAAGCTATTCACGCTGTCACACACATATGTACAAGAAACTGTACAAGTTCAGATACACAGATGAACATGAACATGCATACGCACGCGCAGCGATACGCCCCTACATTTACGCATAGTTGTGTGTGTGTGTGGAAGATTATGCTTATGTTTCTGTTTATGTATTTGTGTGGTGTGTGCGCGTGTGTCTTTGTATATAATTATTTGTTTATGTCGATAAAAGTGTGGAACTCCAAGGGGATTCTGGAAGCACTAACATATTAAACAGATATCAGTGCAGTATTTGATGGGAGATATAAAATTTCCTAATTATTATTCTGCTATCATCATATACATACATACTCGTATGTGCAAATTCACACTGCATAAACTCACACACGCGCACACAAACACACACGTGTATTTGTATACATTTTAGACTAAACCTTTTATAATACACAGGGGTACTGAAAAGTTCCTGGCTGTATGTTAAAGAAAATACAGTAGACTTAAGGTATTATCGCTCAATAAACACTCACAACACCCGTTCTGGGAATCGAAACCGCGATCCTACGACAGCAAATCCGCCGCCTTAATAACTGGGCCATTGAGCCTCACAGCTGTTTCACATAAAGACAACACTTTGCCTGATGTACCCTTATTCAATATAAGCGTCATTATTGTCTCCAGATTAAAACTTCCAAAATGAATTCGAATTTCCAAGTGACTTTCATTTTAGCTATCATCTGGGGAATGTTATCAGCTGCTTAACAATGAAATTTCGATAAAACCAAATCGAATTAATGGTACTTTACTGCTTCGCTTGGTTATTGAAAGCTAACTTAATTGCAGATAACAATGTTGTTTCAATTCTTAAATATATATTTTTTTCGAAACAAGTGTAATGTACCTTGAAAGAGGAGAATATGTTATCTACAGCAAGGACTAACCAGTCTCATATAATTCATGTGTACGCATACATATATGTGTGTGTGAGTGTGTATGTATATGTGTGTATAATATAAATTGATGTACGCACTTAAGTGCAAGCATGTATATATGTATATATATATATATATATATATATATATATATATATATATATGCATACATACACGCATGCATACACACACACTTATATATAGGGGGTATACATATATATATATATATATATATATATATATATATATATATATATATATATATATTCTACTTCTACTTCAGTTCAAATTTGCAAATCAGGATTATAATCCATCTGTGAATCTGATGATGCACACACGTTCATGCACAAATACATACGTATTAGATTGCGAACTGAGAATTATATTCCAAGAAAACGTAAAGAAAGCGAAATGTTTGAATATCGTTTCGAGGATTACACTTATACACTTAACCTATTCAGAAATTGATTTAGTATCGCTGAGATAATTAATATTTTGGAATGCCTAGTTGTTGCAAATACTTCAAAAGTATAGAACCATTCATATTAGTTTAGGGACGAAATGCTTAGCGATATTTCGTCTGTCTTTACGTTCTAAGTTCAAATTCCGTCGAGGTCGACTTTGCATTTCAGCCTTTCGGGGTCGATAAATTAAGTACCAGTTGCGTATATGGTCGATCTAATTACTGGCACCCTCCCTAAACATTTCGGGCCTTGTGCCTAGAGTTGAAAAGATTCACGGGCATATGGCGGGCGTAGTGGTTAAGAGCGCGGGCTACTAACCCCAAAATCCCGAGTTCGATTCCAGGCAGTGACCTGAACATTAGCTTCAAGGTTCATGCAAGGTTAGGATCATATATATATATATATATGTATGTATATATGTATATATATTTATATATTTGTATATATAAATTGAAATACTGAGCACTGATTGACTTCGAAAGAATAAAGCGATTGACTTGTTCATTCATTCATTTACGACTCAATTGCAATCTCGTATTCACTTCTCATACTACTTTAATGTCATGTTCCAATCTAATTCAGTAATGTTAATGTAGATTATTGAGTTCAATATATATAAATAGAAAATATAAACATAATAAGGGTCACCTTGGATAATTTCTAAAGCTTTG